>NW_028158029.1:246459-453959 GCF_964263955.1 Coregonus lavaretus
AACCCTACCTCTTTAAGGAATACCTGGAATAGTATAAAGTAATCCTTCTTCCCCCACCCCCCATAAAAAAATAACAAATATATAATAATAATAATAATAATAATAATAATAAATAAAATAATAAAGTGGTTGTCCCACTGGCTATCATAAGTTGCATGCACCAATTTGTAAGTCGCTCTGGATAAGAGCGTCTGTTAAATGATGTAAATGTAAATGTTTACAAGAAGTATATTACACACTCGTGACTGTGTCTGGTCTACCTTACCTCTATCAAAGAGACTCTACACATACAGGAAGTAGATTACATACTAGTGACTGTGTCTGGTCTGCCTTACCTCTATCAAAGAGACTCTACACATACAGGAAGTAGATTACATACTAGTGACTGTATCTGGTCTACCTTACCTCTATCCCACTCTGATGTCTCCTGCTTCCACTTCTGAGAGAGACACAGAGAGAGCAGAGACAGCAGGGCTAGAACCCTCCTCATCATCATCTTCCTCAGGAAAACTACAACAACAACAACAACATCATCATCATCATCATCATCATCATCATCATCATCATCATCATCATCAACAACAACAACAACATCATCCTCATCATCATCATCATCATCATCATCAACAACATCAACAACAACAATATCATCATCATCATCATCATCATCATCCTCACAACCAACAACAACAACAACATAATCAACAACAACAACATAATTCATTCAACCCCTCCACTATGTCTGACATAGACAAGCCTACATGTGAGGATCTGGAACCAGTGTCACCTCTCAGTGACAACAGGTGCAGAACACAGTAAAAACACAATAGATGCTGAACTGTTTAGCATGTCATAGTTGATGAATAGATGAGATTGGACCTGGTTCTGTAGATGATTAGTCTGTGTCTTTGTAGTCCAGCCCTCAGACCCAAATGGTGATTATCAGAGAATAGTCTCTCTGGGCAAAAGCAGATAAAACACCATCATTATGTGATTGGCTGAACTGGAAGTTGTTACTACAGGTCGGCACAGAATAACCCGCCATCAGTTACATGCAGAATCAATATATTATCTGAAGTTGATGTGATGTTATATTGTCATATTATTTACACAGTCATTATTTTAAGACTAGTTCATGTTCACATTCCATTTGGCATGCAGATATCCAGTGGATGATGGTTTCACAATAGAAAACATTTTCCTCTGTAAATAAATATAATATCAATCAAATAATATTGAATATTGATCCCTAATATCCAGTGATTACAGCTGGTTTATCTGTAGATACTCTACCTGACTGTGAAGCTGAGATGTGAGCTGTTTATCCCCAGACCAGACCAGACCAGACCAGACTAGACCAGATTAGACCAGACCAGACCAGACCAGACTAGACCAGATTAGACCAGACCAGAACAGTGTGTGGTAGTATTCCAGTATGACTGAAGCTCTGTAGAAGAACATGATGTGGACAGCTCTCTTATAAACTATCTAAGCCATCCCCCACCTGCTGGACTCCTCCCCTTTATAACCAGGACACCCCTCTGTAAACGCACACACACACACACACACACACACACATGGTTCCTGTGCACACACACACACACACACACACACACAGAAAGAAACGCTGGTCTGGAGGTCTGTAGTGTTACAGTGAAATGTCATCTCTAAAGGCTGTCTGGAGGTCTGTAGTGTTACAGTGAAATGTCATCTCTAAAGGCTGTCTGGCCACAGATACAGTGGAGGTGTTTGATGTAGCAGCAGAATCCCTCCTCCCTCTTCCTCCTCCCCCCTCCTTCTCTCCCTCGCTCCTCATCCTGTCCCCCCCCCCCCCCCCCCCACCTCCCCGCTCCTCCTCCTCTTCCTCCAGAACTACGTTCCTGAAGCCTACTGTAATCATCTGTGGAACATCTGGGCTCTGCCTGCAGCCCAGCCAGCTCCGACCGCTCTCTAATACCCTTTTTACACTACTGAGTTGAACCGAACCGAGCCGAGACAGGCTGAGCTGAACTCAGCTGCGCTGGCCTGGTTCTGCATCCAACCACCATAGTTGCTGGAACAATCCTGCAAATGACAATGTGAAACTAAAATATCTGAGCCTGTTCAGTAGGGTTCAGGTTGGCATGATAGTGTGAAAATGGTCTGATATCTGAGCCAGCTCAGTAGGGTTCAGGTTGGCATGATAGTGTGAAAAGGGTCTGAGACTGTCAAGAGTAAAGCGGTTAACCCAGTCTCACAACCAGGGAGTCACATACACACACTGACAGCTCATAAAGTTCTAATCAGGAGATTATTCAGCAGTAAACATAGGAGAATAACACCTTACATCATTGTTTGGGCCGAGTCTGAATCATGTGATGGAGAAATGAAACATGTAACAAACTACACTGTATACACTGTTCATGTTCACAGAAAATAAGACACTCTGTTACTGTCATGTTGTTGCAGTTTCCATGGTTATACACAGTGTTGCCTGATATTCCAGATGATGTAATACCCTATAGTTCAATTAAGATCCCATGGAGTTAACCTAAGATCATGACTAAAACCAGTACTGAAACACACAGCTTGTTAATTACTCATGGTAGCATGTGATCATCCTGTCACCGTTATAAATGGATCTAATGATCTTGACGTAACTTGCTTCAATCCAAACATTACCGTCCCAGAAAAACAGAGCTTTGTTCCCTTTGGTGCTGGGCTGAGGAGAGGAGAGGCCAGTCTGTCGCCAGCCAGCCCAGTAAGGGCCAGCCCGGGGCCTGAGCCAGCTGGGTCTGGAGATGGGGGAATAAGCCCCTGCAGAGCAGAGAGCCATCATGGAGTAGTGAGAAGAGATCCATGACTCCTGTGAGATATATCATTAGTCTTCTGTGTTTCTAGACTCTAAAATGTTATAAACAAATGTAGGAACATTTGGAGAGAGAAAAATAAGAAAACGTTGTGATTAACTCTTCGGAGTCTGGAGCTTTTTTGGCCGTTTTTGGGTACCTTCAATTTTGCCCTGATATACTACATAAAGAAATGTTTACCAGACCAATGTTGGGTATCTTTTTTTTCAGCACAACCTCACCTATATGATCTGTTAGTAAGTTTTTCACTTTGACATACTATTTCAACACACTGGACCCAAACACACACAGAAAACACAAAGTCCGTTTAGAAAAAAGATGGTTTGTTTATTGTAAAACCCTCAAACATGGTGAACCAAGCATTTAAAAAGCTTCAAATTGAACCACAAGGTGCAAATATGAACATATAAAAGTATTTTGGTGATATATACAAGCAATAAATAACTATTTACAATAAAAAGTAGGTATAACCACTGGCGTTTTTCTTCTATTCTAACCCTAAACCTTTTTGTGCCACTCCTCAAAACAGTTTCTGTCCAAAATGAAAAAAAAAGCTTCAAATTGAACCACAAAGTGCAAATATGAACATATAAAAGTATTCTTGAGATATATACAAGCAATACACAACTATTTACAAAAAAAGTAGGTATAGCCACTGGCCTTTACCCTATTTGTGCCACTCTTCAAAACAGTTCCTGTCCACAATGACACAGAGAGCCACATCACAGGCCTTGCACTTCCATGGTGTGACAAACCTCTTCTTGTCAACTTGTTTACAGCGTTGACAAACCCTGCGGCCTGCTGTGGCTTTGTCTTTGGCCTCTGCAACATTGGCAATGGCCACAGAAACATGGCTGGTGCTTTTTTGAAGTGGAACCCCTGTCTGGGTCACTCCGCACAGCTGGGCCACAAGTTCTGCCACAAAGTTCTTGTGCGTCATGGGTGTGACCTGTTGGGTCGCACTGATGTCACAGTGCAGGATGTATGCATTTGTTGTTCCCATGTCCAAAAAATGCAGGAAGAGGGTACGGTACCAGCGAGCAGTTCTGCGATGGGTTGAGTAATACTGGAGAAGCTGGTCTGACAGGCCAACCCCTCCCATGTACTTATTGTAGGCCATGATGGGGGTAGGGCAGGGAATGTCTTTTGCTACCCAGCGTCCAGGTCCTTCCTTCACCTTCCTCTTGATTGTCTCGCCCGAAAACGCTGGGTGGATTGTGGAGCACACCGACACCTCCCGCGTATCCATCCACTTCACAAAGACCAGGCGATCCTCTCTGATCCATCTCACAGACCCCCTCTTCGATTTGCTGGTGAGGGCATTTTCTCTGCCACTAGGACACCCTTTTCTGTTGCTTCTGTAGGTCCCACAGGCTCCAAACTTCATACTTCCCAAACTCAGGAACAGTTTTGGGCTGGTGTAGAAATTGTCCATATAAATATGGTATCCTGTACCAAGATGTGATGGCTGAATGAGGTCCATAACAGCATCATATGAAAGTCCATGCACGCTGGGTGTGTGTGCTTTCCCAACATACACGTTGAAGTTTAGAGTGTAGCCATTGTTAGACTCTGCCAACACAAAGAGCTTGATCCCCCATTTGTTAGGCTTGTCCTTCATGTACTGGGTCATGCCAGTTTTGGCTTTTGTAGCCACCATCCTCTCGTCGACTGACAGTTCCTTCTTAGGATGGTAATGAGCCTGGCAGGCAGTGCGAATGTCGTCCATCAGAGGTTTGACCCTGAACAGTTTGTCATGCTGGGGTGTACCTTTGCGCTGGTCATTTATGACATCCTCCTCTGGATCACTTAGGTGGATGTTCCATGAGATGGACCGGAATCTGTCTCTTGGCATGACCTTCGCTGGCAATGAAACAGACAATATGTGGCTTTGTTTCCAGTAGTCCTGGATACTAGGCAGAGTCACCAATGAGGTGTAGATGAGGAGACCCAGAAATCTGTGCAGTTCCTCCACATCAACGTCAGTCCACTGATATTTGCTCCCCTTCTGCTGATTTCTTGCTGCCTGTTTGTTGGTGTTTCTGCAGATTGTCCTCATTGTATCTGCGGCGAAGTAGAGCAGGAAGAGGTCCTTTGGTGTGTGCCCTGAATGCAAATCCACCTGGGCTCCTGGTGGTCTGCGGGGCATGAACCTACTGGCTTGTGGGGCAGTGTCAGGATCAGTCTCTGTTTTCCATTCCATGGCTCAGAGCTCTGTTCTGGCTGTGCTGCTGACTGGGCTGGAGATCTTGACCTGGTCTTGGCCTGATCCTTCCTTCCACGCCCCCTCTGTGATGGCCTCCGTCGGCTTGTTGTGGGGGTGGGGGCTGTTGATGGCCCAGGCTGCTCGTCGTCGTCGTCGTCACTATACAAAACAGGTAAACGGATTCAAGATTATTCAAAGTTCAAGATGTTCATTGGCATTTGCACTACAGTGAAGTAGAATAGAATACTATAGTAAGATAAACGAAAGCAATAAAACAAATTCATTTTAGAAAAATGTTTGTCTTCTTACCTCACGTTTTCAGCAACAAAATCAGGGTCCTCGAAGTCATCCTGGCCACTCTCATTGTCTGACGACGAACTTTCCAAAGTTTCTTCATCGCTCATTTGGAATAACAAGTCGACGGCTTGTTCAACGTGAAGTGTGCGCCTCATATTGCTTCACAAAAACGATACTGCTGACAATAAAACTCTTGAAATACTAACAATTGAAATACTAACTCGTGAAAAACTCTCCAAAACTACTCATGAACTGAACTAATTCCTCTCGTTCGTTCTTTCGCAATGGCTAGTTGTCATGGGAATGAATGTTTATATACTCGTGTGCATCCTGAAGAACCGGGTTAGCACAAGCACACGTTTTTTTCCGTTCCTTTTTATCACAAAAGACGACAAAGTTATTATAATAAATGCAAAGCGCTCATAAAAGAGCGCATATTTTGACGCACTTTTTTCATGGAATTGAAATTATCATAACTTTGGTTTTAGTTGGTGTATTTACATGAAACAAACACTCAAAACGTAGCTTCGGGTCTCCATTTCTGCATGAAATCGACGGCAGCCCTCTGCGTCACTTGGTTTGGATGCTGCGCGGTCCTAAAGCGGGCCCGCGATTTGAACGCGCCGAAGCGTTCGCCGACTCGGAAGAGTTAAATTCCATCTCACCAGTGAACAACATTGATTTATTGGAATATTACAGACCAATGCTCTCTCTGGGACAGTGTGGGTTCCCCAGGAAGAACAGTTGAATGTTGACACTAACCTTTTTTGACACAGGAACCAAAGCACTGACTGGAACCAAAATATTTGTTCCTAACAGAGATTATACAATAGACAATTTTTCAGTGAAACACAGTCTCTCTCTATTGAAGTAGCAGGTGGAAGGGAAACATGTTGCCAGCCTCCATCACTTCTAATAGCAGGTGGAGGGGAAACATGTTGCCAGCCTCCATCACTTCTAATAGCAGGTGGAGGGGAAACATGTTGCCAGCCTCCATCACTTCTAATAGCAGGTGGAGGGGAAACATTTTGCCAGCCTCCTTCACTTCTAAGAGCAGGCAGAAGGGAAACATGTTGCCAGCCTCCATCACTTCTAATAGCAGGTGGAGGGGAAACATTTTGCCAGCCTCCATCACTTCTAAGAGCAGGCAGAAGGGAAACATGTTGCCAGCCTCCATCACTTCTAATAGCAGGCAGAAGGGAAACATGTTGCCAGCCTCCATCACTTCTAATAGCAGGCAGAAGGGAAACATGTTGCCAGCCTCCATCACTTATTAAGACCAAAGTTTTACAAACTATCTGATGATGATTTATCACAGAAAAGTGTTTACTGTAATTGAATGTCCAGTGATTACAACAGCAAGCTTTTTTGGTCAAAGCTTTTAAGGTAATTTGCAAGCACAATATAGCCCGTTTGACTGCACTAAGGTTATTCTACTGGCAGAATATTCCTCTACTGAGAGACCAGAGATGTAGAAGCCAGATAGAACCCATTCCAGGCAGCCAGATGCTGTAGAAATAACCTGATCCCTTTTATCACTGTGCAGGAATCTGACTGGACAGTACTGGCATGAGCACCACAGCTTCACACACGCACACACACACACACACACACACACACACACACACACACACACACACACACACACACACACACACACACACACACACACACACACACACACACACACACACACACACACACACACACACACACACACACACACACACACACACACACACACACACACACACACACACACACACATACACACACACACACACACACAACATTATCATTCCATCCACCAGCCACAGTGATATACTATAAATACCAGCACACAACTTACAGCTGAAATCACATATCTGTTGATCAAACAAGCTAACGGTTTAGTCTTTAACTGACAACACAAACCTGTTGATCAAAAAACCAAACGGTTTAGTCTTTAACTGACAACACAAACCTATTGATCAAAAAAGCTAACGGTTTAGTCTTTAACTGACATCACATACCTGTTGATCAAACAAGATAAGGGTTTAGTCTTTAACTGAAAACACATACTGTGGGGAGAACAAGTATTTGATACACTGCCGATTTTGCAGGTTTTCCTACTTACAAAGCATGTAGAGGTCTGTAATTTTTATCATAGGTACACTTAAACTGTGAGAGACGGAATCTAAAACAAAAATCCAGAAAATCACATTGTATGATTATTAAATAATTCATTTGCATTTTATTGCATGACATAAGCATTTGATACATCAGAAAAGCAGAACTTAATATTTGGTACAGAAACCTTTGTTTGCAATTACAGAGATTTCCTGTAGGTCTTGACCAGGTTTGCACAGACTGCAGCAGGGATTTTGGCCCACACCTCCATTCAGACCTTCTCCAGATCCTTCAGGTTTCGGGGCAGTCGCTGGGCAATACGGACTTTCTGCTCCCTCCAAAGATTTTCTATTGGGTTCAGGTCTGGAGACTGGCTAGGCCACTCCAGGACCTTGAGATGCATCTTACGGAGCCACTCCTTAGTTGCCCTGGCTGTGTGTTTCGGGTCGTTGTCATGCTGGAAGACCCAGCCACGACCCATCTTCAATGCTCTTACTGAGGAAAGGAGGTTGTTGGCCAAGATCTCGCGATACATGGCCCCATCCATCCTCCCCTCTATATGGTGCAGTCGTCCTGTCCCCTTTGCAGAAAAGCATCCCCAATGAATGATGTTTCCACCTCCATGCTTCACGGTTGGGATGGTGTTCTTGGGGTTGTACTTATCCTTCTTCTTCCTCCAAACACGGCGAGTGGAGTTTAGACCAAAAAGCTCTATTTTTGTCTCATCAGACCACATGACCTTCTCCCATTCCTCCTCTGGATCATCCAGATGGTCATTGGCAAACTTCAGACGGGCTTGGACAAGGGGGACCTTGCGTGCGCTGCAGGATTTTAATCCATGATGGCGTAATGTGTTACTAATGGTTTTCTTTGTGACTGTGGTCCCAGCTCTCTTCAGGTCATTGACCAGGTCCTGCCGTGTAGTTCTGGGCTGATCCCTCACCTTCCTCATGATCATTGATGGCCCACGAGGTGAGATCTTGCATGGAGCTCCAGACCGAGGGTGATTGACCGTCATCTTGAACTTCTTCCATTTTCTAATAATTGCGCCAACAGCTGTTGCCTTCTCACCAAGCTGCTTGCCTATTGTCCTGTAGCCTATCCCAGCCTTGTGCAGGTCTACAATTTTATCCCTGATGTCCTTACACAGCTCTCTGGTCTTGGCCATTGTGGAGAGGTTGGAATCTGTTTGATTGAGTGTGTGGACAGGTGTCTTTTATACAGGTAACGAGTTCAAACAGGTACAGTTAATACAGGTAATGAGTGGAGAACAGGAGGGCTTCTTAAAGAAAAACTAACAGGTCTGTGAGAGCCGGAATTCTTACTGGTTGGTAGGTGATCAAATACTTATGTCATGCAATAAAATGCAAATTAATTACTTAAAAATCATTCAATGTGATTTTCTGGATTTTTGTTTTAGATTCCGTCTCTCACAGTTGAAGTGTACCTATGATAAAAATCACAGACCTCTACATGCTTTGTAAGTAGGAAAACCAGCAAAATCGGCAGTGTATCAAATACTTGTTCTCCCCACTGTACCTGTTGATCAAAAAAGCTAACAGTTTAGTCTTTAACTGACATCACATACCTGTTGATCAAACAAGCTAACGGTTTAGTCTTTAACTGACATCACATACCTGTTGATCAAACAAGATAATGGTTTAGTCTTTAACTGACATCACATACCTGTTGATCAAACAAGATAATTGTTTAGTCTTTAACTGACATCACATACCTGTTGATCAAACAAGCTAAGGGTCTTCCACCTTTTGACTACAGCAGCGTTTCCCTAACTCGGTCCTGGGGACACCAAGGGATGCACTTTTTTGCCCTAGGCACTCCAAACCTCATTAAAATAATAAAATAATTGATTATATGAATCAGCTGTGTATTGCTAGGACAAAAATCTAAATGTAAATTCCTTGGGATCCCCAGGACAGAGTCTGAGAAACGTTGGACTAAGGTATATTTAATATATTGTATATCTTACAGTATATGGATTCTAGATCCATCTCCTGGACTACGGTATATTGAATATATTGTATATCTTATAATACATGGTTTCTAGATCCACCCATTGTATGAGAATATACATATTCCCTGAACATAGCAATGTTGAAAAGAGACTGAGACAGACATACTGCTAATCTAACATGGTTTAGATGTAAAGATGTTGAGATGTACCATACAGATGATGACTGGATCCTGTCCACTGGCCCTGTGGACCACTGAGATGTACCATACAGATGATGACTGGATCCTGTCCACTGGCCCTGTGGACCACTGAGATGTACCATACAGATGATGACTGGATCCTGTCCACTGGCCCTGTGGACCACTGAGATGTACCATACAGATGATGACTGGATCCTGTCCACTGGCCCTGTGGACCACTGAGATGTACCATACAGATGATGACTGGATCATGTCCACTGGCCCTGTGGACCACTGAGATGTACCATACAGATGTTGACTGGGTCCTGTGGACCACTGAGATGTAACATACACATGATGACTGGGTCCTGTCCACTGGCCCTGTGGACCACTGAGATTTGACATACATTTTACATTTTAGTCATTTAGCAGACGCTCTTATCCAGAGCGACTTACAGTTAGTGAGTGCATACATTATATATTTTTTTCATACTGGCCCCCCATGGGAATCGAACCCACAACCCTGGCGTTGCAAACGCCATGCTCTACCAACATCCCTGCCAGCCATTCCTCTCCTACCCTGGACGAAGCTGGGCCAATTGTGCGCCGCCCCATGGGTCTCCCAGTCGCGGCTGGCTACGACAGAGCCTGGATTCAAACCAGGATCTCTAGTGGCACAGCTAGCACTGCGATGCAGTGCCTTAGACCACTGCGCCACTCGGGATAACACATGTTGACTGGGTCCTGTCCACTGTCCCTGTGAACCACTGAGATGTAACATACACATGTTGACTGGGTTCTGTCCACTACAGGCCTGGATCAGACCAGTATGATGTCCAACACAGTAGTGTTACTGTAGGGGAACACATGCTGGCCAAGGACCCAGAGGAGGGAGGGAGTTAGGGAGCGAGGGATGTGTGTTGTGTTCCAGTCAAGGACAGGCACTGAGCCATGTGTGTGATGAAACAGGTCCAGACCTGCTGTGGGTCACAGACATATTACCTGCTGTTTTCAACACTAGGGAGAGTTTATGAAGAGTTAATAAGGAGAGAGGGTTTATACCATCATTATAACAAAGCATTGCAGCTTATTTCAAAATAACCAAATAATGTACTTTCCCACTCATTTTAACAGCTAGGACAACGTGACTGTAAAGTGTCTATGACCATCTATATGAATGAGGTGTGAGGCTCAGTGAGTCCAGAGACAGGATAGTGATGGTTGTGTGTTAGAGGTTGATTGAAGAATGGTTTATTGTCAAGGTTCAGATGGAGAGTAATGTCTTCCAGACCCTGTCTCAACTCCAGTTCTAGTAAATGAACACAGTACCAGTTACAACCACATCCCATGCAACATGCCCAATTCCCCATCAGCAGCCTCAGTCCCACCATCCTACACTACAACCCCAAGCTTTACCCTGGCCTGAGCTGGTGGTTCTTCCAACCCCGGCCAGCTTGATCCTGAGCAGTAAAACTGTAATCCTGGGTGCAGGGCCAGCTCCAGCAGCTTCATCAAGCAGCTCAGTAGAGCCCAGACCAACGCAGCACAGTCCTGAATGGGGAAAGAATGACAGCACAGGAACAAGGTGCCAAGAAGAAGAGGGATATCACACCATTTCTCTCTCTCTCTCATATTTTTTACTTTGCCTTCTCCCCGTCTCTCTCTGTCTCTCATCATGCTCCTGTTTGTTGGCGATGGCAAGACATCTCAGTCTAGCTGATGGCTATAACAGACTTATAAAGCTGGGTCTCAGTCCTCTACTGGAAAATAATATCCTCAGTGTTCTAACTCTGGGGGCCCAGGCAGCCTCTGTGTTCTAACTCTGGGGGCCCAGGCAGCATACGAGAAGACACACAGCAGCAGAGACCCTGGCCTCTCCTCCTTGGATGGCACCCTATTCCCATAGTGGACTATGTTTGTCCAGGGCCCAAAGAAGGGAAAAACAAGATTGAGTTCAGACAGAGAGAAATGGACACCTGTGACTTATTTTCCATAACCCTGAACTAATCCTACACACACAGGAATAGACAGTACTACAAATTAAGAGACCGTACTACACAGGAAGAGAAAGTACTACACAGGAAGACACAGTACTGCACAGAAAGAGACAGTACTGCACAGAAAGAGACAGTACTACACAGGAAGAGATAGTAATACGCAGGAAGAGATAGTATTACAAAGGAAGATATAGTACTACACAGGAAGAGACAGTACTACACAGGAAGAGACAGTACTACATAGGAAGAAACAGTACTACACAGGAAGAGAAAATACTACACAAGAAGAGACAGTACTACACAAAAAAAGACAGGAAGAGACAGTACTACTCAGGAAGAGACAGTACTACACAGGAAGAGACAGGAAGAGACAGTACTACATAGGAAGAAACAGTACTACACAGGAAGAAACAGTACTACACAGGAAGAGACAGTACTACACAGGAAGATACAGTACTACACATGAAGAGACAGTACTACACAGGAAGAGACAGTACTACACAGGAAGAGACAGTATTACACAGGAAGAAACAGTACTACACAGGAAGAGACAGTACTACACAGGAAGAGACAGGAAGAGACAGTACTACTCAGGAAGAGACAGTACTACACATGAAGAGACATTACTACACAGGAAGAGACAGGAAGAGACAGTACTACACAGGAAGAAACAGTACTGCACATGAAGAGACAGTACTACACAGGAAGAGACATTACTACACATGAAGAGACAATACAACACGGAAAGAGACAGGAAGAGACAGTACTACACATGAGGAAACAGTACTGCACAGGAAGAAACAGTACTGCACAGGAAGAAACAGTACTACACAGGAAGAGACATTACTACACAGGAAGAGACAGGACTACACAGGAAGAGACAGAACTACACAGGAAGAGACAGGAAGAGACAGTACTACACATGAAGAGACAATACCACACAGGAAAAGACAGGAAGAGACAGTACTACACAGGAAGATACAGTACTACACAGGAAGAAACAGTACTACACAGGAAGAAACAGTACTACACAGGAAGAAATAATACTACACAGGAAGAGACAGCACTATAGAGGAAGAGAAAGTACTACACAGGAAGAGACAGGAAGAGACAGTACTACACGGTAAGAGACAGTACTACACAGGAATAGACAGTACTACACAGGAAGAAACAGTACTGCACAGGACGAAACAGTAATACAGAGGAAGAGACAGTACTACACAGGAAGAGACAGCACTACAAAGGAAGAGACAGTACTACACAGGAATACACAGGAAAAGACAGTACTACACAGGAAGAGACAGTACTACACAGGAAGAAACAGTACTACACAGGAAGAGACAGTACTACACAGGAAGAGACAGGAAGAGACAGTACTACACAGGAAGAGACAGTTCTACACAGGAAGAGACAGGACTACACAGGAAGAGCAAGTACTACACAGGAAGAGACAGGAAGAGACAGTACTACACAGGAAGAGACAGTTCTACACAGGAAGAGACAGTACTACACATGAAGAGACAATGCTACACAGGAAGAGACAGGAAGATACAGTACTACACAGGAAGAAACAGTACTAAACAGGAAGAAACAGTACTACTCAGGAAGAGACAGTACTACACAGCAAGAGACATTACTACACAGGAAGAGACAGGAAGAGACATTACTGCACAGTAAGAGACAGTACTACACAGGAATAGACAGTACTACACAGCAAGAGACAGGAAGAGACAGTACTACACAGGAAGAGACAGTAAAACACAGGAAGATACAGTACTACACAGGAAGAAACAGTACTACACAGGATGAAAGAGTACTACACAGGAATAAACAATACTACACAGGAAGAGACAGTACTACAGAGGAAGAGACAGTACTACAGAGGAAGAGACAGTACTACACAGGAAGAGACAGGAAGAGACAGTACTACACGGTAAGAGACAGTACTACACAGGAATAGACAGTACTACACAGGAAGAAACAGTACTGCACAGGAAGAAACAGTTTTACAGAGGAAGAGACAGTACTACACAGGAAGAGACAGTACTACACAGGAATACACAGGAAAAGACAGTACTACACAGGAAGAGACAGTACTACACAGGAAGAAACAGTACTACACAGGAAGAGACAGTACTACACAGGAAGAGACAGGAAGAGACAGTACTACACAGGCAGAGACAGTACACAGGAAGAGACAGGACTACACAGGAAGAGACAAAGCTACACAGGAAGAGACAGGAAGATGCAGTACTACACAGGAAGAGAAAGTAATACACAGGAAGAGACAGTACTACACAGTAAGATACAGTACTACACGTGAAGAGACAATACTACACAGGAAGAGACAGGAAGAGACAGTACTACACAGGAAGAAACAGTACTACACTGGAAGAAACAGTACTACACAGGAAGAGACAGTACTACACAGGAAGAGACAGTAATACACAGGAAGAGACAGTACTACACAGGAAGAGAAAGTACTACACAGGAGGAGACAGTACTACACAGGAAGAGACAGTACTACACAGGAAGAGACAGTACTACACAGGAAGAGACAGTACTACACAGGAAGAGACAGTACTACACAGGAGGAGGCAGTACTACACAGGAAGAGCAAGTACTACACAGGAATAGACAGGAAGAGACAGTACTACACAGGAAGAAACAGTACTACACAGGAAGAGACAGTACTACACAGGAAGAGACAGGAAGAGACAGAACTACACAGGAAGAGACAGTACTACACAGGATGAGACAGGACTACACAGGAAGAGCAAGTACTACACAGGAAGAGACAGGAAGAGACAGTACTACACAGGAAGAGACAGTGCTACACATGAAGAGACAATACTACACAGGAAGAGACAGGAAGAGACAGTACTACACAGGAAGAGACAGTATTACACAGGAAGAGACAGGAAGAGACAGTACTACACAGGAAGAAACAGTACTACACTGGAAGAAACAGCACTACACAGGAAGAGACAGGAAGAAACAGCACTACACAGGAAGAGACAGTACTACACAGGAAGAGACAGTACTACACATGAAGAGACAGTACTACACAGGAAGAGACAGTATTACACAGGAAGAGACAGTACTACACAGGAAGAGACAGGACTACACAGGAAGAAACAGTACTACACATGAAGAGACAGTACTACACAGGAAGAGACAGTACTACACAGGAAGAGACAGGAAGAGACAGTACTACACATGAAGAGACAGGAAGAGACATCCTCCTCTGGAGAGACAGAGCAGGTCAGATCATGTACAGTCCTGTGTGTGTGTGTGTGTTTGTGTGTGTGTGTGTGTGTGTGTGTGCGTGTGTGTTGGGGAGGGAGAAGAGTCCACGTACTCTGCTGTAGAAATAATATTTCTGTTCTTCCCAAAGGTCCATTATAAAGAATAGTCCACTAGATTGCAGAGTGTGTAAATAATTGAACGTTTTGTTTACTGTCAAATCAGGCAATCTGATTTGTTCACATCTGAAGCATCTGAAGACTAGACTGATTAAATGGTTCAGGTATTGATGTTCTGAAATACCGCAATCCCTGTTGAAGAGTTGGATAGAGTATGGTGACCTGTGGGAGCTGCTAATAGAAATCCATTACACAGTCTGGCCTGTACTGAGCTGCCCCAACACAGTGTGTTCTGTATGGAGTAATGCAGTTGTTAATGTATTCATCTGATGGAGCACTGTGCTGCACGGCTTCTGGAGTCAGAAGCGTTTCATGCTGAAGAAAAGCTGTTTAACATGTTTATATACAGTTGCTATAACAACACACACCAAAGACAGCTGCTTAACATGTTCATATACAGTGGCTATAACAACATACCAAAGTCAGCCATTGCTTGTGTTTACTGTTTATGCAGAATATCCTGTGATTTGGAATCCAGTAGAAATCAAACATCTGTAATTCTATTTCTGCAACCATTTCACAAAACTGAGAAATTCACAATGTTACCCAAGTTTCGACCGCTCTTGAGAGCTGTTTGGACCCCTTCATTATATGTGTGGAAAAGTTTGTGAGTGTTGTGGTCTCAGTGGAAAGTCTCTGTCATTCACATGGTGAGTTGAGCCCATCATTCCAATAGAATAATGGTCATATTAGAGCAGACTGAGTCTGGTCAGTGTAACTCATGTTCACCTCAACTCATTTAAGGTCAATTTGAGGGACAATCTGTTCCAGAGAGAGTATAATTGACGTCTTTCATGACTCTAGCTGACTGGCCATGAGGAGGAAGGTGTTGAGTTGGCCAGCAGTTCCAGAACAGCAGAAAACATTTAAAAAGCTGGAAGATCTGCACATATTCCTATCCTCTGGATATCTACGTCACCTGCGCTGAGATACTCTGAACCAAAACAGGAACCAAAGCATCAAGAAGAGCCAAGACAAATAGAGGATGGGAGGACTGGGAGTAAAACAACAGGAGACCTGGACCTGAGACCTACCATCTACCTACTGGGACAAACCTGGACCTGAGACCTACCATCTACCTACTGGGACAAACCTGGACCTGAGACCTACCATCTATCTACTGGGACAAACCTGGACCTGAGACCTACCAGCTACCTACTGGGACAAACCTGGACCTGAGACCTACCAGCTACCTACTGGGACAAACCTGGACCTGAGACCTACCAGCTACCTACTGGGACAAACCTGGACCTGAGACCTACCAGCTACCTACTGGGACAAACCTGGACCTGAGACCTACCAGCTACCTAATGGAACAAACCTGGACCTGAGACCTACCAGCTACCTACTGGGACAAACCTGGACCTGAGACCTAACATCTATCTACTGGGACAAACCTGGACCTGAGACCTACCAGCTACCTACTGGGACAAACCTGGACCTGAGACCTACCAGCTACCTAATGGAACAAACCTGGACCTGAGACCTACCAGCTACCTACTGGGACAAACCTGGACCTGAGACCTAACATCTATCTACTGGGACAAACCTGGACCTGAGACTTACCAGCTACCTACTGGGACAAACCTGGACCTGAGACCTACCAGCTACCTACTGGGACAAACCTGGACCTGAGACCTACCATCTACCTCCTGGGACATACCTGGACCTGAGACCTATCAACTGACTACTGAGACAAACCTGGCCTTGGGGCCTGGCAGTGTCAAATCTGAGGTGATGGATGACTGGATCTCAGAGGTGGACTACAGCACTGCAGCATAGAGGATGATAATGGGGAAGAGACTAAGGGACTAATGTAGCCCATAGACTCCTAACAGGAGTCATTCCATTACAATACTGTACCTGGATCTGATAAAAACACCATTAGCAGATGCTTCTGAATACATGAAATACATGAATGCACTGCAGCCCTAGATTTGTGTTTTGGGATTGACAGTGTTAACAATGTGTAACTACTGTGGAGATAAAGTTGATATGTAAATACTGTGTTGTTGACTGACTGATTATTAAAGCAGAACAACAGAATACCTCTGACCAGCTCCTGTGGAGGCCAGCTACAGTCATTACAAGATTTTAGGTTAGCACTGCTGCCCCCTGTAGGTCATATGAAGGAAGTGTCTATTCAAATGTACTACTGTAACGCCATGCTCTACCAACTGAGCTACATCCCTGCCGGCCATTCCCTCCCCTACCCTGGACGACGCTGGGCCAATTGTGCGCCGCCCCATGGGTCTCCCGGTCGCGGCCGGTTACGACAGAGCCTGGATTACACCCCCATTATAGTACCTGGGAGGGAGAGGACATGGGAGGGGAGAAGTCAAGGACTGCAACCAATCAAATTGGCTGCTTGGATAATGTTATGTGACATAAAAGCAATAACCCTAGTTGTGTAACATCTTTTACAGATGTATATTTTATTTCATCTTTATTCATACAGGTTATTCTCTGAGATAAATTATCTTTTAAAACTATCAAAACTATCAAACTATCAAAATTATCAAAATGATGAAACCCTAACAACCCCCATTGACAGACATCAGTTCACAAGGCTGTGTGTCAGTCAATGAACCATGTCATCACAAGTCATCATGTCAGTGGTCTGGTCAGTCACATCTCACTCACATGTTGACCTCCCAGTCTCTGTAGTTGTTGGCCCCGCAGCACTGCAGTCCTATCTGGATCTCATCTGTGATGAACCTCAGGTCCAGGTCATCCTGGTAACGCACCATGGCAGCCAGCATACCTGACCTCAGGTATCCCTCTATCTGTCCCTGCAGGCTGTAGGCCAAGATGGCCGCTAGGACCTAGGCTACTACTAGGACCAGCACCGTGGCTGAGAAGACCTGGAGCAGGCAGCAGTTCTCTCTCAGAGCCCCCACACAGCCTGACAGGCAGAGGGTGGACAGCACCAAGCCCAGCATCACAAACACCAGCATGGGGTCAGTGCTGATCTGTCCTTTCTCCTGAGCGAAGGATTCCTTGTTGATGAGGCCCCACAGACCCAGGGCCAGGACCAACAGGCCTAGCACCGTGAAGAGGAGGTTGCTGAAGAACAGGAGGTACTTGAGAAGGCAGTCGCTCAGGGAGAAGGGCCTGCTATGGGCTCTGGGTTCTACCTCCCTGGTTCTACCCTGGTTCTCTGGTCCATCATTAGGTCCTGGTTCTGGAGCCTGTTCTTCTGTGCTGCTGTCCTCACTCCCCTGAAGGACTCCTGACAACTCTCTATCTGTGTCTGTCTTCAGAGAGCAATACAGGATGGACAATACACAATTAGGTTTCCCTGAGACCAAAACAACTTATCAAGTTCAGTCTATAGTGGTCATTGTCTTTAGGTTTAGCCTACTCTCAACCATAGAAATATAATCTATAGAACAGGTCTCCCCATTCAAGTCAAGAATGGCATAATGGGTGGATGGTAGCCATTGTGAGTGTACCCGTGTGTTTACCAGTCAAATTGACAGGGTTAAAGGTTGCAAGTGCTTTCTAGATTGTTTTTCTATGCTTGCAACGTTGAAGGGTCTGTAAACTTTATTCAGTATGATGTACAGTGAGTATATACCTAACAGCACACAGGTTGTCATACAGACAGACAGACAGTTCCTGTACCTTTGGTATGAGTGGGCTGGTCTCAGTCTGTGCGGTCTCTCTCCTTAACCAGGGAAAACGAAACCATCTCATGGACTGGAACCTCCTCATCTTCCTAGCTGCCAGGAAACGGTTCTCCCTCTGTCCTCTCAGAAAATATTCTTCCCCTGTCCTCTCAGAAAATAGTATTCCTCTGTCCTCTCAACTAATCAATGTGTGAGAGGCGGTTCTTCTCCTGTCCTCTCAGAAAATATTCTTCCTCTGTCCTCTCAGCTAGTCAGTGTATGAGAGGCAATTCTTCCCCTGTCTTCCAGTCAGTTTAAGAGACTACAGGACAGAGAGGAGAGGAGAGGAGAGGAGAGGAGAGGAGAGGAGAGGAGAGGAGAGGAGAGGAGAGGAGAGGAGAGGAGAGGAGAGGAGAGGAGAGGAGAGGAGAGGAGAGGAGAGGAGGCTGTCTGAGGGGAAAGGGAGAGAGTAGAGGAGGTGGAAGCCAGGTCAGTACAGCTCTATGCAGTGTGGTGTGGTGTGTTGGTAGTTAGCTCAGGGCTCCAGCAGACAGACGTGTGTGTATTCACTAGTGCAAACTGTAGCAAAATGATTTGTAACGGAAACAAGAGTTTCTTATTGGACAAATTCATGTAGATCCCTCCCCCGTTTTGGCCCATTGGCTTTAGTTTGGTTCCTAATGAATAAAGCCCAGGGCTCCCAGTGATTCCAGTAACATCATGTGAGAGGGTTAGGGTTAGGGTTAGTCTGTTTGGTTCCTAATGAATACAGCCCAGGGCTCCCAGTGATTCCAGTAACATCATGTGAGAGGGTTAGGGTTAGGGTTAGTCTGTTTGGTTCCTAATGAATACAGCCCAGGGCTCCCAGTGATTCCAGTAACATCATGTGAGAGGGTTAGGGTTAGGGTTAGTCTGTTTGGTTCCTAATGAATACAGCCCAAGTCTCCCAGGGATTCTAGCAGCATCATGTGAGAGTCACAGTGCAGACGATTAAGAAGTAATCAGAGCACGCCTCACTGAGTGTTACGCTCCAGGGTGAAGTTTCCCTTAGGTACAGATCTAGAATCAGCTTAACTTCCCCCAATCCTAACCTTAACCATTAGTGGGGAAAATGCAAAACTGACCCAAGATCAGTGTCTGCTCAGGGCAACTTCACCCGAGTGTTACAGGAAGAAGAGAGGCTCAGAGAACAGACCCCACTTTGATCTAGTGGCGTAAACTACAATATAACATCTAGTGGACTAAAGCTACAAGATAACATCTAGTGGAGTAAAGCTACAAGATAACATCTAGTGGAGTAAAGCTACAAGATAACATCTAGCGGAGTAAAGCTACACGATAACATCTAGCAGAGTAAAGCTACAAGATAATAACATCTAGTGGATGAAAGCTACAAGATAACAACATCTAGTGGAGTAAACTACAATATAACATATAGTGGACTAAAGCTACAATATAACATCTAGTGGACTAAAGCTACAAGATAACATCTAGCGGAGTAAAGCTACAATATAACAACATCTAGTGGACGAAAGCTACAAGATAATAACATCTAGTGGAGTAAAGCTACAAAATATCATCTAGTGGAGTAAAGCTACAAGATAATAACATCTAGTGGATGAAAGCTACAAGATAACAACATCTAGTGGAGTAAACTACAATATAACATATAGTGGACTAAAGCTACAATATAACATCTAGTGGACTAAAGCTACAAGATAACATCTAGCGGAGTAAAGCTACAATATAACAACATCTAGTGCATGAAAGCTACAAGATAACAACATCTAGTGGAGTAAACTACAATATAACATATAGTGGACTAAAGCTACAATATAACATCTAGTGGACTAAAGCTACAAGATAACATCTAGCGGAGTAAAGCTACAATATAACAACATCTAGTGGACGAAAGCTACAAGATAATAACATCTAGTGGAGTAAAGCTACAAAATATCATCTAGTGGAGTAAAGCTACAAGATAATAACATGGAGTAGAGTAAAGCTACAAGATAATAACATCTAGTGGATGAAAGCTACAAGATAACAACATCTAGTGGAGTAAACTACAATATAACATATAGTGGACTAAAGCTACAATATAACATCTAGTGGACTAAAGCTACAAGATAACATCTAGCGGAGTAAAGCTACAATATAACAACATCTAGTGGACGAAAGCTACAAGATAATAACATCTAGTAGAGTAAAACTACAAGATAACATCTAGTGGAGTAAAGCTACAAGATAACATCTAGTAGAGTAAAGCTACAAGATAACATCTAGTGGAGTAAAGCTACAAGATAACATCTAGTGGAGTAAAGCTACAAGATAATAACATAGAGTAGAGTAAAGCTACAAAATAACATCTAGTAGAGTAAAACTACAATATAACATCTAGTGGACTAAAGCTACAAGATAACATCTAGTGGAGTAAAGCTACAAGATAATAACATCTAGTGGAGTAAAACTACAAGATAATAACATCTAGTAGAGTAAAGCTACAAAATAACAACATCTAGTGGAGTAAAGCTACAGGATAACATCCAGTGTGGTAAAGCTACAAGGTAATAGCTCAGTTGGTAGAGCATGGCGCTTGCAACGCCAGAGTGGTGGGTTCGTTTCCCACTGGGGGCCAGTATGAAAAATGTATGGACTCACTAACTGTAAGTCGCTCTGAATAAGAGTGTCTGCTAAATGACTAAAATAAAATGAAATGAAATAATAACATACAGTGGAGTAAAGCTACAAGATAACATCTAGTGGAGTAAAGCTACAAGATAATAATATCCAGTGGAGTAAAGCGACAAGATAATAACATAGAGTAGAGTAAAACTACAAGATAACATCTAGTGGAGTAAAGCTACAAGATAACATCTAGTGGAGTAAAGCTACAAGATAACATCTAGTGGAGTAAAGCTACAAGATAACATCTAGTGGAGTAAAGCTACAAGATAACATCTAGTGGAGTAAAGCTACAAGATAACATCTAGTTGAGTAAAGCTACAAGATAACATCCATGATGCTAGCTGGACTCTTAATATCACTATGTACTGATGGATAAAAACTGTAACCATGGAAATGTATTATGATTATAATGTCCTTGACTGTAATACAACCAAAGGACGTCAGCCTACTGTCTTGGAATGCTTTTCTGGATGATTTTCATAATGGGACTCAGGTGAAGGAGAATCAGCCAAAGAAGGTGCAATGTGCAGTAGTCTATAAATAACAACGGAGGCAGATTGATTTATAACAATACAGTGACCCCCCCCCCCCCCCCTCTCTCTCTGTCTATCTCTCTCTCTCACACACACACACACACACACACAAACACACACACACACACACACACACACACACACAAACACACACACACACAACACAACCTCATGTAATAGGAAAAGTATGATCTTGATTATTGTTCTATCCACCCTTTATGGTTGTGAGGTGTGTGCCAGGTGATAGTATTACCTCAAATTGACTTGGTCATTAAAATAATGAACTCAGCTCTTAAATCATTTATCTCCTGATTGATTTGTTTGGTCTGATCTCCTCTGTAATGATGGGCCCTTTATCCAATTAAGGAAGCAGATTTCTGATATTATGATTATTGTGTATTTTCTCCATCACTGTTATAGTAATAAGGTTGTCTGAGCCGATTTAGAGCAAAAGTAATCTTCAATTAGGTGGTTCGTGTAATTGAATCAATGAGTACACAGAACAAAATGGGGATGGATTATTAGTACAACAATTAATATAACAAAGGCTGATTTATTTTCTCTCCAAAAAATGTCTCAAGCTTTATTCTGAGTTTGTTCCAACCAATCCAATGCTGCTGATAGTTGTGTAAAAACTCACATGTTCCTCCAATTAGCCAACAGTTTAATAAGGCCCGTAACCTGAGCCAAGCTTAGCTCCTGGTCATCACAACTTGTACAGCTGCTCCCAGTTACCACTCCACCACACAGACAGACATGCACACTGAGGCATCTACAAAACACACCTTCAGCACTCAATAGAACATGGACATGACGTATCAAAATGGCCGCTTGACAGTGAGTAGGAAAATACTATCTACAGTATAAAAAAGCAGGCAGTATAAATTAACATGATGCAATGCATCTCATAGAGAATTGTTGTTAAGAGTTAACAATTCACAGATACATTATTGTAATACTGCACTAGGTAAATATATAATACAGGAAAATGTATTCTGAGTAGGGTGTGTCTAAGAGATTAGGAACCCTAGGAACTGCAGAACTATACTCTGGAAAAGAAGGATCAGACATTTATACAGCGGGTACTGTTAGTTGGGAAAAGAAAGATCAGACATTTATACAGCAGGTACTGGTAGTTGGGAAAAGAAAGATCAGACATTTATACAGCAGGTACTGGTAGTTGGGAAAAGAAGGATCAGACATTTCTAGAGCAGGTACTGGTAGCTGGGAAAAGAAGGATCAGATATTTCTAGAGCAGGTACTGGTAGTTGGGAAAAGAAGGATCAGACATTTCTAGAGCTGCTACTGGTAGTTTGGAAAAGAAGGATCAGTCATTTATACAGCGGGTACTGGTAGTTGGGAAAAGAAGGATCAGACATTTATACAGCGGGTACTGGTAGTTTGGAAAAGAAGGATCAGACATTTCTAGAGCAGGTACTGGTAGTTGGGAAAAGAAGGATCAGACATTTCTAGTGCAGGTACTGGTAGTTGGGAAAAGAAGGATCAGACATTTCTAGAGCAGGTACTGGTAGTTTGGAAAAGAAGGATCAGACTTTCTAGATCAGGTACTGTTAGTTTGGAAAAGAAGGATCAGACATTTCTAGAGCAGGTATTGGTAGTTGGGATAAAAGGATCAGACATTTCTAGAGCAGGTACTGGTAGCTGGGAAAAGAAGGATCAGACATTTCTAGAGCAGGTGCTGGTAGTTGGGAAAAGAAGGATCAGACATTTATACAGCGGGTTCTGGTAGTTGGGAAAAGAAGGATCAGATATTTCTAGAGCAGGTACTGGTAGTTGGGAAAAGAAGGATCAGACATTTCTAGAGCAGGTACTGGTAGTTGGGAAAAGAAGGATCAGACATTTCTAGAGCTGGTACTGGTAGTTTGGAAAAGAAGGATCAGACATTTCTAGAGCTGGTACTGGTAGTTTGGAAAAGAAGGATCAGACATTTCTAGAGCAGGTACTGGTAGTTGGGAATAGAAGGATCAGACATTTCTAGAGCAGGTACTGGTAGTTGGGAAAAGAAGGATCAGACATGTATACAGCGGGTACTTGTAGTTGGGAAAAGATGGATCAGACATTTATACAGCGGGTACTGGTAGTTGGTAAAAGAAGGATCAGACATTTCTAGAGCAAGTACTGGTAGTTGGGAAAAGAAGGATCAGACATTTCTAGAGCAGGTACTGGTAGTTGGGAAAAGAAGGATCAGACATTTCTAGAGCAGGTACTGGTAGTTGGGAAAAGAAGGATCATACATGTATCCAGCATGTACTGGTAGTTCGGAAAAGAAGGATCAGACATTTATACAG
Source organism: Coregonus lavaretus (assembly GCF_964263955.1). NCBI lineage: Eukaryota > Metazoa > Chordata > Actinopteri > Salmoniformes > Salmonidae > Coregonus > Coregonus lavaretus. The sequence continues at coordinate 270,638 of NW_028158029.1, forward strand.
CGTGTACTTGTAGTTGGGGAAAAATGGATCAGACATTTATACAGAGGGTACTGGTAGTTTGGAAAAGAAGGATAAGACATTTCTAGAGCAGGTACTGGTAGTTGGGAAAAGAAGGATCAGACATTTCTAAAGCAGGTACTGGTAGTTGGGAAAAGAACGATCAGACATTTCTAGAGCAGGTACTGGTAGTTGGGAAAAGAAGGATCAGACATTTCTAGAGCAGATACTGGTAGTTGGGAAAAGAAGGATCAGACATTTCTAGAGCAGGTACTGGCAGTTGGGAAAAGAAGGATCAGACATTTCTAGAGCAGGTACTGGCAGTTGGGAAAAGAAGGATCAGACATTTATAGAGCAGGTACCGGTAGTTGGGAAAAGAAGGATCAGACATTTCTACAGCAGGTACCGGTAGTTGGTAAAAGCACTATAATCCCTGAATGAGTAAAGTGACAATAGTTTAACTTAACATGGCAGAAAATCAGAAAGAACTGTTAGATGTCAGACAGAAATAAATCCCACAGGAGGAAGTATGTGTGGGAGACTTCACTATACACTAAAGGGAGAGGGAAGTAGACTGGCTAGTGTGTTAGTGGAACACTACAATGTACTGGCTAGTGTGTTAGTGGAACACTACAATGTACTGGCTAGTGTGTTAGTGGAACACTACAATGTACTGGCTAGTGTGTTAGTGGAACACTACAATGTATTGGCTAGTTGGTTAGTGGAACACTATAATGTATTGGCTAGTGTGTTAGTGGAACACTACAATGTAGTGACTAGTGTGTTAGTGGAACACTACAATGTACTGGCTAGTGTGTTAGTGGAACACTACAATGTACTGGCTAGTGTGTTAGTGGAACACTACAATGTATTGGCTAGTTGGTTAGTGGAACACTACAATGTACTGACTAGTGTGTTAGTGGAACACTACAATGTACTGGCTAGTGTGTTAGTGGAACACTATAATGTATTGGCTAGTGTGTTAGTGGAACACTACAATGTAGTGACTAGTGTGTTAGTGGAACACTACAATGTACTGGCTAGTGTGTTAGTGGAACACTACAATGTATTGGCTAGTTGGTTAGTGGAACACTATAATGTATTGGCTAGTGTGTTAGTGGAACACTACAATGTAGTGACTAGTGTGTTAGTGGAACACTACAATGTACTGGCTAATGTGTTAGTGGAACACTACAATGTAGTGGCTAGTGTGTTAGTGGAACACTATAATGTAGTGGTCAGAGAGAGTAATGTAAAATGAGACACCAAACATGTCCTCCATGACATCAGAGATGGTACATGTCCACTTTGGATTCAGGAGACCAGACCACAACAATACAAACAAACAGTCAGGCAGCCCCCAAAATATATTGTTGTTGTTGTTGTCTGACATTGATCAGTCCAAATTCTGCTGTGATCTAACCAGTTGCTACGGAGACTCCCTCTGTAATTGTAGCTGACGACAGACAGAGAGGATTGTGGGTGTTGTAGAACTCAGATGATTCCGTACTGCGCCAGCTCATGCAGCTCCATGTGACTGTAAGCCTCCCAAGGGCAGATCTGAAATGGAAATTGGGTTTTTATTTTAGAACTACGGGCAGGATTCAATCTCCAACGCGTTTAAATCTAAAGGTAATTTCTGATTGAGCCGACATACAGTATGCAGCAGTTACCGTGAATGCAGTCTCCGTGAATGCTGTGACGTGGATCTACCATGAAACTTCGGTGATACAGATTGAATCCAGCCTTAAGTCTTGTTTTTCAATGTCAGTCAGCCAGAAGTTATATTTTATTTTATTTTATTAGATCACTGTTGATAATGGCGCTGGAGAAGATGGAGCCGGAGAAGATGGCTGCCGTTTTACAGCCCTCTAACCAATTGTACTATTATGTGTATTTTTTCACGTTATTTGTAATTTATTCTGTACATAATGTTTCTGCCACCATCTCTAATGACCAAAAAGAGCTTCTGGATATCAGGACAGCGATTACTCACCTCGAATTGGACGAAGATTTTTTCTTCAACGAGTTGGACGCGAAGTATATCCTACAGACACCCGACAAGGCCCAAATCCCCGTCATTCGCATGAGAAAGAGACAGAGATATCGTGGACATTGGTCGGAGTGCCTTGTAAATCCAATCCAATCAAATTTTATTTGCCACATGCATCTAATACAACAGGTGTAGACATTACAGTGAAATGCTTACTTACAAGCCCTTAACCAACAATGCAAAGTAGAATAAAAATAAAAAGTGTTAAGTAAAAAAAAATAAAAGCAAATGACTAAAGAGCAGCAGTAAAATAAAATAACAGTAGGGAGGCTATATACGGGGGGGGGGGGTACCGGTGCAGAGTCAATGTGCGGGGGCACCAACTAGTCGAGGTAATTGAGGTAATATGTACATGTGGGTAGAGTTAAAGTGACTATGCATAAATAATAAACAGAGTAGCAGCAGAGTAAAAAAGGGGGATGGGGTGGGGGTGGGGGGGCAGTGCAAATTGTCCGGGTAGCCATGATTAGCTGTTCAGGAGTCTTATGGCTTGGGGGTAGAAGCTGTTGAGAAGCCTTTTGGACCTAAACTTGGCGCTCCGGTACCGCTTGCCGTGCGGTAGCAGAGAGAACAGTCTATGGCTAGGGTGGCTGGAGTCTTTGACAATTTCTAGGGCCTTCCTCTGACACCGCCTGGTATAGAGGTCCTGGATGGCAGGAATCTTGGCCCCAGTGATGTACAGGGCTGTACGCACTACCCTCTGTAGTGACTTGCGGTTTGAGGCCGAGCAGTTGCCATACCACGCGGTGATGCAACCTGTCAGGATGCCGAGTCACTGGTGCTTCCTGCTTTAGTTTTTGCTTATAAGCAGGAATCAGGAGAATAGAGTTATGGTCAGATTTGCCAAATGGAGGGCGAGGGAGAGCTTTGTATGCGTCGCTGTGTGTGGAGTAAAGGTGGTCTAGAGTTTTTTTTTCCTCTGGTTGCACATTTAACATGCTGGTAGAAATTATGTAGAACGGATTTAAGTTTCCCTGCATTAAAGTCCCCAGCCACTAGGAGCGCTGCCTCTGGATGAGCGTTTTCCTGTTTACTTATACAGCTCATTGAGTGCAATCTTTGTGCCAGCATTGGTTTGTGGTGGTAAATAGTCAGGCACGAAAAATATAGATGAAAAGTCTCTTGGTAAATAGTGTGGTCTACAGCTTATCATGAGATACTCTACCTCAGGCGAGCAAAACCTCGAGACTTCCTTAGTATTAGATTTTTTGCACCAGCTGTTGTTTACAAATATACACAGACCGCCACCCCTTGTCTTACCGGAGTCAGCCGTTCTATCCTGACGATGTAGCGTATATCCCGCCAGCTGTATGGCATCAATGTCGTCGTTCAGCCACGACTCGGTGAAACATAAGATATTTCAGTTAGGATTCAGTTAATATTCAGTTAGGATTCAGTTAGCATTCAGTTAGGATTCAGTTAGGATTCAGTTAAGATTCAGTTAGGATTCAGTTAGGATTCAGTTAAGATTCAGTTAGGATTCAGTTAGGATTCAGTTAGGATTCAGTTAAGATTCAGTTAGGATTCAGTTAAGATTCAGTTAGGCTTAAGTTAGGATTTAGTTAGGATTTCAACGTTTATTCCATCGGGGACCACTTTGGAAACAAGTTGAATCTCTTTAACGTGTGAGTCCCTTCTTGGATTGTTCTTAAAGACAAGAAGCTGTAATAGTCTAGAATGTGTCTGCCAACAGAGTGATCTTACCAGTACCAAGACCATCCATCCATCCCAGGAATATCATCTCCAAACCTGAAGAAAACAATCAACATGACTTTGTTATTATGGAACAGTATTAGGACAACCATATCATCAACCGTAAACTATCTAAATGTTGTCACTGTTGAGGTTGTATGGCTGAACATGAAAAGGAATGTTTCCTGTATTGTATCACACTGTATGTTCTAATCATTATTTCTCCACCAGTGGTGGCAAGTGGGCAGAGCTATCAGAGGACCGGCTCATTGTAATGGCTGGAATGGAATAAATAGAACGGTATCAAACATGGAAACCCATGATGTGTTTGATACCGTTCCATCCATCCCATTTCAGCCATTACAATGAGCCTGCACCCACCAGCCTTCTCTGTCCTCTACCCACAAAAACATTGAGTACCACTTGCCCAAATGAATAGTGTGCAGGTTGGCATTTATTGTCATGAATCTTGCCCTGGAGGCAGCTCTGCAGAGTGGTCACTGGCTGGCACAGCCACATAACATCTGATTTTAAACCTTAACATTTAGATGTACATTTTAGTCATTTAGCAGACTCTCTACCACACTGCTAACCCGTATGCCTAACCCTAAACTTAAATTAAGACCAAAAAGCTCATTTTTGTTTTCATGAATTTTTACAATATAGCCAAATTTGACTTTGCAGCTGTCCTATCTAGTGCAAACCGCTCAGTTCTGCCTCCAGGACAAGATTCATGACAATAAACATCAACCTGCTAGTAGTGCCGAAGTCAAATCCTGCCTCAGCCCCTACTCTCTGTCTCCCTCTCTACGTTACCACTGTCACTGTCCATAAACAATCAAATATTTACCTTTCGAAATCTTTCGAAATCTTTATTTAGAACTAAATCAAATGTATAGTGACTCAGTCAAATGACCCCCTCTTGAACTGGAGAGTGTTCCTCTGCTTGAACATGGGGTGCCCCTTGGTTGGGGAGCGAGGACAGGTGGCTCGGATGGTGTCCAGGTTATTCATGGTTCTGTTGGTCTGTGTGGGGACAATGGGTCTGTAGACTGTCTGTCTGTGGTGGTTTCTGGTTTGGTTACACTGATGAAATGTAGAAGAGAAGAGATGTCAGGTATCTTGTATGGTTTGAACAAATATCTATGGCACTTCATATAATTCATTTGGACACTCTCTTAAAACGAGATGGTGCATCTCAAGAGATTTCATCCTGCAAAATGTCAATTAAATAACTAAATATAATCTCTCTAATAGCTCGTAGTCCTTTAAACTATTCTGAACCTCACTAGTCACTCCTTATCACCACTGAACAATATATATTAGTATATTACACAGACATATGACACTCTACTTCAGGGTTTCCCCAACTGGTGGGCCTTCTTGTGTTTTTTTATTGATTTATTGTTGGACATAAACTATCTACAAAAGTACGTGGACACCCCTTCTGGAGTTTAACTGGAGTTTAATATCCTATACTAGTTCTACACAGGACCAACATAATGATGAGTTACTCAGAATATGTCCCAAATGGCACCCTATTGTCACCCTATTCCCTGTAGTGCACTACTTTTGGCCTGAGCCATTTGGGACTCAGCTTCAGTCTCAGTGTGCTCCTCTTGACACCTGCAGGTCACCCCCCCCCCCCCCCCCCCCCCCCCCCACAGCTCTGAGAGGAGATAAAAGAACCTCTTCATTTACATGAAGCTATAAATAAGGAGAGGAGGAGGGGAGGAGGAGGGGGGGGGGGAGCAGGTGTGTCCTGGGGGAGAAAGAGAGCAACACATCACTGCCTGTAACTCAGTGTCAGAGCTAGAACACGTCCCTGGTGAATGACTCTGATAACTACAGATAGTAGACATGAAACCATCAGCTGGTCTTTGGGTGGGACTGAAACCAGTGGTCTACAGACAGCTGGTCCTGTTGTAAAGCACATATAAATCTTTCCTCAGTCATTATTGGTGGTCCTATGTTTTCCTCTGGTGGATGTTGACAGAACTGCAGCTTCTATTCTGATCACTGATGCACAATGTGAAACACAGCTTGACATGATGCTATATGTGGGGCCAATCCTAACTTCCATTTAAAGGGATACTTCGGGATTTTGGCAATGATGCCCTTTATATACTTCCCCAGAGTCATTTTTCTGTCTCTGTGTCCAGTATGAAGGCAGTTCGAGGTAGTTTAGTGAGCCAATGCTAACTAGCGTTAGAGCAATGACTGGAAGTCTATGGGCATCTATGAGCATCTGACTCAGGGGAAGTAGATAAAGGGCCTCAGTGAGTTGAGTGTTTACTTAGTAATGGATTGATGTCAGTAGGAGACTAAGTGAAGGCCAGACAACAATTAGTTGTTATTAATGCTGAAATGATACTGAGTCCAACATCTAATGTTAATAATAGAGAACAGTTTAAACCATGTAATAATGACAGCTACAAACTCTCTAAACATTGACCTGTTTTCTGCATCCTCAGTTAAAATGGAGGCCGGTGTTCTAGGCTGAAATACCTGGATGCTTCTCTTTCTCTGTCACTTTCTCTCCCTCCTCCGTGTCTTCAAGGGTCCCTCGTTCCACTCCACATCCCTCCATCCTCCTCTATCTTGGTTCAATAGTTTCCAGATTCACCCTAATTCAGTGCTGTGAACAGTTCTACCTACATTTATATCATAATAACAACATGCTCTTCCATGTAAGGCTACAGTAAACTGCTAGGTCATCTCTGGTTGGTCAGAATCCTTGTTATGATAGTAAACCTGGTAAGGATTCTGGGCTCCTCTGTCTTGGTTCAATTTAAACAATGATTCTCCTGATTCCCCCTCATTTAGTGCTGCTAACACTGATGCTCATCAACATGCTCAAATACAAACGCTTGTTCTTTAGAATGCTCTTTATTGAATATCCACAATATAGCAAAGCTATAACATTTCCTCTATTCATCATTAGTAATTCAACTCATTTCCCAATAGTAGAGAGGTCTACTCATCATGACAGTATTACAGATGTTATGTTTTAGAGAACATGATGCTCGTACAGTGAATGCATCAATAGTAACTTGTCATGAGAAACAACCCTAAACAACTATTTGACATTACATTGGTTATTGTTATACTATTCACTGCTGCATCCAGACATCAGCCAAATATCACCCATGTTCTTTGGATTTTAACTCCTATATTTGACAGCAAAGCAATGATCAAAACATCACTTAAAAGCTATAAACTACCAACTGCACTCATTAAATATTGAAACTATTGCTTTACAGACTGCAAATAGTCTTTCTGATCTCTTTCTCAGAGAATGTTGACCCCAATGACACTTTACATGTGAACACCACGTCCTTGTCCCACTCTGCAGTCTGAATGGTCAGATAGCTGCTGATCTTGAAGGTTTTGTCTGGTTGCTGCTCAGCAGGACTGGTAGAAACATCTTCAGTCACTGATTCACCGTTAGACATCCAGCTGACATCTGCTAACCCCTTGGACCTCTGAGACAGGTTACTGGCCAGACACACTAGCGTTGCTCTGCTGGACTTGAGGTCTTCAGTGGATGGAGGGAACAGGGTCACAGCAGGTGTAGAAATATCTCCATCTAGATTAGAAAATAGTCAATGGATGGGATGAGAAGGGAACAGATTTGATAACAGTTTATATTTCAGTAGATGTTGGTATCATTACCAGTACACCCTGCATTAAGAGGAAACTGATGCAGCAATTAAATAGAGAACTGCTGTTCATTATGTTCACAAATATGTTGATAGAAGTAATCATACAGTGTTAAAAATGTGATTTTCCCATTAAGCAGAGAGACAGAGCAATTTCTGGATACAATAATTACAATATTACATCACAGTCTTGGAAGACTCAAATGCTAAAAGCTGAACTAAATGTGCCACATTGTAAATATAAATACAAATAATTCACAAGCAAATGGGATATAAAAAAAATATATATTTCTCTAAGAAATTGAACTGGATAACATTTCTGGAGATTACATTTCTCCTTTGCATGGATCTATATAGACAACAAAAACACAAGATATGCATGATAAAACATGAACATATCAGGCATTCACACTGTCAAAATGTTTTCTAAATAATTTACAAACAACATTTGAGACAGGATTAAAGCAGGTGCAAAATATTAAATCTGTAAATATATAATATAAACTACATTTTATGAATTAAAACATTTAAAAAAAAAATATATATATATAAATTTATATATATATATATATATATATATCTGACCAACATTATATTAGAAACAAAGCATATTCTGTAGATTAAAACATTAGAATGGTACTCACCAGTAACAATCAGCTTGGTTCCTGGTCCGAATACCACAGTGTTTCAGTTTGTATACACGGCCATACAAAAATCTCCTCACTCTTACTACTGAGAGGACAGGAACTGAAACATCCCGTTTAGACAAAGCTTCATTCTCACTACTGAGAGGACAGGAACTGAAACATCCCGTTTAGACAAAGCTTCACTCTAACTACTGAGAGAACAGGAACTGAAACATCCCATTTGACAGAGCTTCACTCTCACTACAAACATGTCAGGCTTTTCTAGAGTTTCTCTCTATGAAGTAACAGTATATAGTATAGCATCATATTCTGCTGTTGGTGTCTGGTCCTTTTGAATCCATCAGTTAAAGCACTATCTATATGATGCAGTCTTGACTTGATGATGATTACATCGAGAAAGGCCAAATCTCTTTTCACAGTCTTCTTATGATAGTTTTGACATGTAGGGATGGATGATTCTTCCATTTCCAGATCTCCCATTGCGTCATGTATATATTGTTATAATAATGACTGATTAACTTCAACTGCTGTTTCTTAGAGTTCACCCCTCTGCCACGCATAAAGCAGAAGTGAGTGTATTTGGGGAGGTTGTTTTTGTCATGGTGTATATCACTGTGATACCCACTTGTCAACAGAGTAGTCATCTGTCTTACAGTAATACACTGCTGAGTCTTCTTCCTCCACATTATTAATAATCAAACGATAATCTGATATAGACTGATGATTAGATGTGAATTTAGGAGAGGAGAAATTGGAGCCATATTTTACAGAGGTCCAATTATAGTAGTACCACTGTAAAACATACTGAGGAACTCCTCCTGGAACCTGTTTGTACCAATGAGCACTATTATCAACAGTCCCCAGGTTACAGTCCATAGTGGCCGTGTCTCCTTTGCTCACCGTCACAACAGGAGGCTTCTGTGTCACCACAGTCACACCACTGACACCTGGGAAATAAGAAGATGACATGTAGTAAAGAGAAACATACAGACTCATTATTAATAAAACATGAAGTAAAACCTCCAGGAAGTCAGACTCCTTACATGTTAGAGCAGTGATGAGAGTGCAGAGTGTCCCCAGCATGTTGTCAGTGTGTGGTGTGAACGGCCCTTACTGTCCAGCTGAGAGATGAGCAGGGTTGGAGTGTGAGAAGAGGAGAGGCTGCAGGACCCACCTATAAGGAGAGACAGGGAGGACCAGAGGGAGGGGCCTCTACAGTTAACCTATCACCAAATAAGGGAGGACCAGAGGGAGGGGCCTCTACAGTTAACCTATCACCAGCTACTCTCATTGTTGATTGACATATCTGGGGCTTCACAAGACCAACAGACAGATTTTAAAATAATAATGTTATATATCATATATCTTTATAATAATTATTTTTCATTGTCATTTCTCTGAATGGTTAAAGTAACCAGATTGTATGAGAGACCAACTAGTATGATCATTGCTCTACGTGAGGTCCTGTCTTTATCACTGACTCATATTCTACCTCCATCAAAGCATAACTGGAGTTTAATATCCTATACTAGTTCTACACAGGGCCAACATAAGGAGGATTGATCTTTATTTATATTTATCAGAACCCAATGAACCTTTGTCACATGTGGTGCACTATAAAGGGAATAGAGCGCCATTAAATCAAATCAAATCAAATCAAATCAAGTTTTATTTGCCACATGCGCCGAATACAACAGGTGTAGACAATACCGTGAAATGCTTACTTACAGCCCTTAACCAACAATGCATTTCTTTTTTAATAAAAAAGTAAAATAAAACAACAACAACAAAAAATTGTTGAGAAAAAAAGAGCAGAAGTAAAATAAAATAACAGTAGGGAGGCTATATACAGGGGGGTACCGGTGCAGAGTCAATGTGCGGGGGCACCGGCTAGTTGAGGTAGTTGAGGTAATATGTACATGTGGGTAGAGTTAAAGTGACTATGCATAAAGGGGAAGCAGGTGTGTCCTGGGGGAGAAAGAAAGAGAGCAACACATCACTGCCTGTAACTCAGTGTCAGAGCTAGAACACGTCCCTGTTGAATGACTCTGATAACTAGAGATAGTAGACATGAAACTATCAGCTGGTCTTTGGGTGGGACTGAAACCAGTGGTCTACAGACAGCTGGTCCTGTTGTAAAGTACATGTAGATCTTTCCTCAGTCATTATTGGTGGTCCTATGTCCTCCTCTGGTGGACGTTGACAGAACTGCAGCTTCTATTCCACGAGGTGGAAGCATATTACAATACGTTTCTCTCTAGTGATTTATACACTCAGTATATACTGTTGAAATACAACTATTTGAGCCACAATGTGGCAGCATATTACGATTTTTTATCTATTCTCTTTCCCCCATGCGACCAAGAGAGAACATATTTATAAAAATGTTATTGTACATTGTAGTAAGGAGTACGTTTATAACACTATTGAATATTATTACAATAAATTATGAATATATTGAATATATCATGCTATTGTACTGTTGTTTAATTTATTTGAGATTCTTCAAATAGCAACCCTTTGCCTGTGAGGGTTTGACTGTGGTTAGGCCTTACTCCCACTAATCAGAGACAGCTGTCTAGAGTTTGTCTCTGATTGGGGATAGTATTTAGGCACCTCTCACATCCACCTGTGTGTGGATTATTGTTCGTGTTTGTGCCTGTCTGAAATTGCGTTCACAGCACGTAAGTCACTTGGTGCTTTTCGCTCCTTGTTTATTTTTGATAACTTATAGTGTGATAAGTTTAAATAAAAAGGATATCACTCCACGAGCACTTCATCTACCGTCCCTTAACTACGCATTGTGACATTGCCTTGATGACAGCTTTGCACACTCTTGGCATTCTCTCAAACAGCTTCATGAGTCCCCTGTAGGTCAGTTGGTAGAGCATGGCGCTTGCAACGCCAGGGTTGTGGGTTCGTTTCCCACGGGGGGGGCAGTATGAAAATGTATGCATTCACTAACTGTAAGTCGCTCTGGATGAGAGCGTCTGCTAAATGACTAAAATGTAATGAGGTAGTCACCTGGAATGCATTTCAATTAACAGGTGTGCCTTCTTAAAAGCTAGTTTGTGGAATTTCTTTCCTTCTTAATGTGTTTGAGCCAATCAGTTGTGTTGTGACAAGGTAGGGGGGGTATACAGAAGATAGCCCTATTTGGTAAAAGCCCAAGTCCATATTATGGCAAGAACAGCTCAAATAAGCAAAAAGAAACGACAGTCCATCATTACTTTAAGACATAAATGTCAAGAACTTTTAAAGTTTCTTCAAGTGCAGTCGCAAAAACCATCAAGCGCTATGATGAAACTGGCTCTCATGAGGACCGCCACAGGAATGGAAGACCCAGAGTTACCTCTGCTGCAGAGGATAAGTTCATTTTTATTTTTCACCTTTATTTAACCAGGTAAGCCAGTTGAGAACAAGTTCTCATTTACAACTGCGACCTGGCCAAGATAAAGCAAAGCAGTGCGATTAAAAACAACAACACAGAGTTACATATGGGGTAAAACAAAACAAAGTCAAAAATACAACAGAAAAAATATATATATATACAGTGTGTGCAAATGTAGCAAGTTATGGAGGTAAGGCAATAAATAGGCTATAGTGCAAAATAATTACAATTAGTATTAACACTGGAATGATAGATGTGCAAGAGATGATGTGCAAATAGAGATACTGGGGTACAAATGAGCAAAATAAATAACAATATAGGGATGAGGTAGTTGGGCGGGCTAATTTCAGATGGGCTGTGTACAGGTGCAGTGATCGGTAAGGTGCTCTGACAACTGATGCTTAAAGTTAGTGAGGGAGATAAGTGTCTCCAGCTTCAGAGATTTTTGCAATTTGTTCCAGTCATTGGCAGCAGAGAACTGGAAGGAATGGCGGCCAAAGGAGGTGTTGGCTTTGGGGATGACCAGTGAGATATACCTGCTGGAGCGCATACTACGGGTGGCTATGGTGACCAATGAGCTAAGATAAGGCGGGGATTTGCCTAGCAGTGATTTATAGATGGCCTGGAGCCAGTGGGTTTGGCGACGAATATGTAGTGAGGACCAGCCAACAAGAGCGTACAGGTCACAGTGGTGGGTAGTGTATGGGGCTTTGGAGACAAAACGGATGGCACTGTGATAGACTACATCCAATTTGCTGAGTATAGTGTTGGAGGCTATTTTGTAAATGACATCGCCAAAGTCAAGGATCGGTAGGATAGTCAGTTTTACGAGGGCATGTTTGGCAGCATGAGTGAAGGAGGCTTTGTTGCGAAATAGGAAACCGATTCTAGATTTAACTTTGGATTGGAGATTCTTAATGTGAGTCTGGAAGGAGAGTTTACAGTCTAACCAGACACCTAGGTATTTGTAGCTGTCCACATACTCTAGGTCAGACCCGTCGAGAGTAGTGATTCTAGTCGGGTGGGCGGGTGCAACCAGCGTTCAGTTGAAGAGCATGCATTTAGTTTTACTAGTGTTTAAGAGCAGTTGGAGGCTACTGAAGGAGTGTTGTATGGCATTGAAGCTCGTTTGGAGGTTTGTTAACACAGTGTCCAATGAAGGGCCAGGTGTATACAAAATGGTGTCGTCTGCGTAGAGGTGGATCTGAGAGTCACCAGCAGCAAGAGCGACATCATTGATATACACAGAGAAAAGAGTCGGCCCAAGAATTGAACCCTGTGGCACCCCCATAGAGACTGCCATAGGTCCAGACAACAGGCCCTCCGATTTGACACATTGAACTCTATCTGAAAAGTAGTTGGTGAACCAGGCGAGGCAGTCATTTGAGAAACCAAGGCTATTTAGTCTGCCAATAAGAATGCGGTGGTTGACAGAGTCGAAAGCCTTGGCCAGGTCAATGAAAACGGCTGCACAGTACTGTCTATTATCGATCGCGGTTATAATATCGTTTAGGACCTTGAGCGTGGCTGAAGTGCACCCATGACCAGCTCGGAAACCGGATTGCATAGCGGAGAAGGTACGGTGGGATTCGAAATGGTCGGTGATCTGTTTGTTAACTTGCCTTTCAAAAACTTTTGAAAGGCAGGGCAGGATGGATATGGGTCTGTAACAGTTTGGATCTAGAGTGTCACCCCCTTTGAAGAGGGGGATGACCGCGACAGCTTTCCAATCTCTGGGGATCTCAGACGTTACGAAAGAGAGGTTGAACAGGCTAGTAATAGGGGTTGCGACAATTTCGGCGGCTAGTTTTAGAAAGAAAGGGTCCAGATTGTCTAGCCCAGATGATTTGTAGGGGTCCAGATTTTGCAGCTCTTTCAGAACATCAGCTGTCTGGATTTGTGTGAAGGAGAAGCGGGGGGGGGGGCATGGGCAAGTTGCAGCGGAGGGTGCAGAGCTGGTGGCCGGGGTAGTGGTAGCCAGGTGGAAAGCATGGCCAGCCGTAGCAAAATGCTTGTTGAAATTCTCGATTATTGTAGATTTATCGGTGGTGATAGTGTTTCCTAGCCTCAGTGCAGTGGGCAGCTGGGAGGAAGTGCTCTTATTCTCCATGGACTTTACAGTGTCCTAAAACATTTTGGAGTTAGTGCTACAGGATGCAACTTTCTGTTTGAAAAAGTTAGCCTTTGCTTTCCTAACTGCTTGTGTATATTGGTTCCTAACTTCCCTGAAAAGTTGCATATCGCGGGGGCTATTTGATGCTAATGCAGTACGCCACAGGATGTTTTTGTGCTGGTCAAGGGCAGTCAAGTCTGAGGAGAACCAGGGGCTATATCTGTTCTTAGTTCTGTATTTTTTGAATGGGGCATGTTTATTTAAGATTGAGAGGAAATTACTTTTAAAGAACAACCAGGCATCCTCTACTGACGGAATGAGATTCATATCCATCCAGGATACCTGGGCCAGGTCAATTAGGAAGGCCTACTCGCTGAAGTGTTTTTGGGAGCGTTTGACAGTGATGAGGGGTGGTCGTTTGACCGCGGACCCGTTACGGACGCAGGCAAAAAGGCAGTGATCGCTGAGATCCTGGTTGAAGACAGCGGAGGTGTATTTAGAGGGTAAGTTAGTCAGGATGATATCTATGAGGGTACCCATGTTTACGGATTTAAGGTTGTACCTGGTAGGTTCGTTGATAATTTGTGTGAGATTGAGGGCATCTAGTTTAGATTGTAGGATGGCCGGGGTGTTAAGCATATCCCAATTTAGGTCAACAAGCAGTACGAACTCTGAGGATAGATGGGGGGCAATCAATTCACATATGGTGTCCAGGGCACAGCTGGGGGCTGAGGGGGGTCTGTAGCAAGCGGCAACAGTGAGAGATTTATTTCTGGAAAGGTGGATTTTTAGAAGTAGAAGCTCAAACTGTTTGGGCACAGACCTGGATAGTATGATCGAGCTCTGCAGGCTATCTCTACAGTAGATTGCAACTCCACCCCCTTTGGCAGTTCTATCTAGACGGAAAATGTTATAGTTGGGGATGGAAATTTCAGAATTTTTGGTGGCCTTCCTAAGACAGGATTCAGACACTGCTAGAACATCAGGGTTGGTGGAGTGTGCTAACGCAGTGAATAACTCAAACTTAGGAAGGAGGCTTCTGATATTTACGTGCAGAAAACCAAGGCTTTTACGGTTACAGAAGTCAACAAATGATAGCTCCTGGGGAGTAGGAGTGATACTGGGGGCTGCAGGGCCTGGGTTAGCCTCTACATCACCAGAGGAACAGAGGAGGACTAGAATAAGGATACAACTAAAGGCTTTAAGAACTGGTCTTCTAGTGCGTCGGGTACATAGAATAAAGGGGGCAGTTCTCCGGGCGTTGTAGAAAAGATTCAGGGCATTATGTACAGAAAAGGATATGGAAGGATATGAGTACAGTTGAGGTAAACCTAAGCGTTGGGTAACAATGAAAGAGATAGCATCACTGGAAGCACCGATTGAGCCGGTCTCGGCGTGTATGGGGGATGGAACAAAGGAACTATTTGAGGCAGTTTGAGAGGGACTAGGGGTTCTACAGTGAAATTGTATAATAAGAACTAACCCAAACAGCAATAGGCAAGGCATATTGACAAGGGAGAGAGGCATAAAGCAATCACAGGTGTTATTAGAGAGAGCTAAGACAACAACTGGTAATAGCGATAAAGTTTGGGCTGAGGCTAAACAGAATAAACAGGACAGGGTACCGTGTAAAGGAACAGTCCAGCAGGCATCAGCTGTGCAGCTGAGTGATCATAAGGTCCAGTGAACAGCAATATGTGAGTCCGAGAGCAGTTCAAATTGGTGCTTCAGCACAGCTAGCAGGGAGCACAGTTGTAGTTTGCGTGTGCTAGCGGGCCGGGGCTAGCAGATGGATCTTCGTGGTCGTCGCAACGGGAAGCCTGTTGAAACCACATCAGACGATTTTTGTCGGCAAACCAGTCGTGTTGGATCGGCGGGGCTCAGTGTCAACACTAGGAGGTCCCGTCCGGTTGACAGAGAGGTAGATAGCCGGGAGATGGGCCTGAGGCTAGCTCAAGGCTAACTGGTGCTTGCTATGGGGCAATGGTAATTAGCCAACAACAGGTTGCAGCTAGCTAGCTGGTTGCGATGATCCGGCGCTAGGGTCCAGTGATTCCGGCAGAAAGTCCGATAAGCTCTGGGTCGATAGCACGCTGTGCAGACTGGCCGACGAATTGTCCAGGCTAGAGCTAGAGCTGGCTGGTGGATAGTGTAGGCCACGGACAATGGTGAAGACGCTAACGGTGACTAATAGCAAGTAGCCAATCAGTTGCAGCTACACTAGTTTCAGCTTAAGGTTCTTGATGAAAGTTATAAAGAAATAATAGAATCCTTTCCACGTTGGGTGAGGCGGGTTGCAGGAAAGTATAGTTAGTTAAAGAATGAAAAGTAAAATTGAGAAATATATACAAAACAGACAAAAAAAAACAAGAAACGGGATATTTACACTAGGACAATGAATAAAACCGCGACCGCACTGCTATGCCATCTTGGATTAGAGAGTTAGAGTTACCAGCCTCAGAAATTGCAGCCCAAATAAATGCTTCACAGAGTTCAAGTAACAGACACATCTCAACATCAACTGTTCAGAGGAGACTGTGTGAATCAGGCCTTCATGGTCGAATTACTGCAAATAAACCACTACTAAAGGACACCAATAATTAGAAGAGACTTCCTTGGGCCAAGAAACACGAGCAATGGACAATAGACCGGTGGAAATTTGTCCTTTGGTCTTGACTCCAAATTTGAGATTTTTGGTTCCAACCGCCATGTCTTTGTGAGATGCGGTGTGGGTGAACGGATGATCTCTGCATGTGTATTTTCCACCGTAAAGCATGGAGGAGGAGGTGTTATGGTGTGGGGGTGCTTTGCTGGTGACACTGTCTATGATTTATTTAGAATTCAAGGCACATTTAACCAGCATGGCTACCACTACCGAGAGGACAGGAACTGAAACATCCCATTTAGAGAGAGCATCCCTCTCACTACAGAGAGGACAGAATCTGAAACATCCCATTTAGACAGAGCTTCACTTTCGCTACTGAGAGGACAGGAACTGAAATATCCCATTTAGACAGAGCATCCCTCTCAATACCGAGAGGACAGGAACTGAAACATCCCATTTAGACAGAGCATCACTTTCACTACTGAGAGGACAGGAACTGAAATATCCCATTTAGACAGAGCATCCCTCTCAATACTGAGAGGACAGGAACTGAAACATCCCATTTAGACAGAGCATCACTTTCACTACCTAGAGGACAGGAACTGAAACATTCCATTCAGTTTTTCTCTGATGGGGATATTTCTTTTTTTAAATGTATTATTTATTTTGACTTTTTGCAGCACCCTCAGCACCCATACTTGTCTATAGGTAACCAATCACCAGCTATGTCTATAGGTAACCAATCACCAGCTATGTCTATAGGTAACCAATCACCAGCTATGTCTATAGGTAACCAATCACCAGCTATGTCTATAGGTAACCAATCACCAGCTATGTCTATAGGTAACCAATCACCAGCTATTCTCATGTTAATTGACATACAGTGAGCTCCAAAAGCTCCGACAGTGACACATTATTTGTTGTTTACTCCAGCACTTCGGATTTGAAATGATACAATGACTATGAGGTTAAAGTGCAGACTGTCAGCTTTAATGTGAGGGGATTTTCATCCTTTGAAAATACAGCACTTTTTGCACATAGTCCCCCCTTTTTAGGGGACCTAAAGTACTGGAACAAATTCAGTTATAAACTCAGCAAAAAAAGAAACGTCCTCTAACTGTCAACTGCGTTTATTTTCAGTAAGCTTAACATGTGTAAATATTTGTATGAACATAACAAGATTCAACAACTGAGACATAAACTGAACAACTTCTACAGACATGTGACTAATAGAAATTGAATAATGTGTCCCTGAACAAAGGGGGGGTTAAAAGTAACAGTCAGTATATGGTGTGGTCACCAGCTGCATTAAGTACTGCAGTGCATCTCCTCATGGACTGCACCAGATTTGCCAGTTCTTGCTGTGAGATGTTACCCCACTCTTCCACCAAGGCACCAGCAAGTTCCCGGACATTTCTGGGGGGAATGGCCCTAGCCTTCACCCTCCGATCCAACAGGTCCCAGATGTGCTCAATGGGATTGAGATCTGGGCTCTTTGCTGGCCATGGCAGAACACTGACACTCCTGTCTTGCAGGAAATCACGCACAGGACGAGCAGTATGGCTGGTGGCATTGTCATGCTGGAGGGTCATGTCAGAATGAGCCTGCAGGAAGGGTACCACATGAGGGAGGAAGATGTCTTCCCTATAAAACACAGCGTTGAGATTGCCTGCAATGACAACAAGCTCAGTCCGATGATGCTGTGACACACCGCCCCAGACCATGACGGACCCTCCATCTCCAAATCGATCCCGCTCCAGAGTACAGGCCTCGGTGTAACTCCCATTCCTTCGACGATAAACGCGAATCCGACCATCACCACTGGTGAGACAAAACCGCGACTCGTCAGTGAAGAGCACTTTTTGCCAGTCCTGTCTGGTCCAGCGACGGTGGGTTTGTGCCCATAGGCAACATTGTTGCCAGTGATGTCTGGTGAGGACCTGCCTTACAACAGGCCTACAAGCCCTCAGTCCAGCCTCTCTCAGCCTATTCCGGACAGTCTGAGCACTGATGGAGTGATTATGCGTTCCCGGTGTAACTCGGGCAGTTGCTGTTGCCATCCTGTACCTGTCCCGCAGGTGTGATGTTTGGATGTACCGATCCTGTGCAGGTGTTGTTACACGTGGTCTGCCACTGCGAGGGCGATCAGCTGTCCATCCTGTCTCCCTGTAGTGCTGTCTTAGGCGTCTCACAGTACGGACATTGCAATTTATTGCCCTGGCCACATCTGCAGTCCTCATGCCTCCTTGCAGCACGCCTAAGGCACGTTCACGCAGATGAGCAGGGACCCTGGGCATCTTTCTATTGGTGTATTTCAGAGTCAGTAGAAAGGCCTTTTTCATAACTGTGACCTTAATTGCCTACCGTCTGTAAGCTGTTAAGGTCTTAACGACCGTTCCACAGGTGCATGTTCATTAATTGTTTATGGTTCATTGAACAAGCATGGGAAACAGTGTTTAAACCCTTTACAATGAAGATCTGTGAAGTTATTATGATTTTTACAAATTATCTTTGAAAGACAAGGTCCTGAAAAAGTGAGGTTTCTTTTTTTGCTGAGTTTATGTGTATTAAAGTAGTCAAATGTTTAATATTTGGTCCCATATTCCTAGCACGCAATGATTACATGAAGCTTGTGACTATAGAAACTTGTTGGATGCGTTTGCTGTTTGTTTTGGTTGTGTTTTCAGATCATTTTGTGCCCAATAGAAATGAATGGTAAATAATATATTGTGTCATTTTATAGTCACTTTTAATGTAAATAAGAATAGAATGTGTTTCTAAACACTTCTACATTAATGTGGATGCAACCATGATTACAGATAGTCCTGAATGAATCGTGAATATTGATGTGTGAGAAAGTTAGACACAAATATCATACCCCCAAGACATGCTAACCTCTCACCATTACAATAACAGGGGAGGTTAGCACCTCTAAAACACATCTAAAACAAAGGTCATGTGGTTTGGTAAGAAGAATGCCCCTCTCCTCACCGGTGTGATTACTACCTCTGAGGGTTTGGAGCTTGAGGTAGTCACCTCATACAAGTACTTGGGAGTATGGCTAGATGGGACACTGTCCTTTTCTCAGCACATATCAAAGCTGAAGGCTAAGGTTAAATCTAGACTTGGTTTCCTCTATCGTAATCGCACCTCTTTCGTCCCAATTGCCAAACTAACCCTGATTCAGATGACAATCCTACCCATGCTAGATTACGGAGACGTAATTTATAGATCGGCAGGTAAGGGTGCTCTCGAGCGGCTAGATGTTCTTTACCATTAAGCCATCAGATTTGCCACCAATGCTCCTTATAGGACATATCATTGCACTCTATACTCCTCTGTAAACTGGTCATCTCTGTATACCCGTCACAAGACCCACTGGTTGATACTTATTTATAAACGCTCTTAGGCCTCACTCCCCCCTATCTGAGATACTTACTGCAGACCTCATCTTCCACATACAACACCCGTTCTGCCAGTCACATTCTGTTAAAGGTCCCCAAAGCACACACATCCCTGGGTCGCTCCTCTTTTCAGTTCGCTGCAGCTAGCAGCTGGAAGGAGCTGCAAAAAACACTCAAACTGGACAGTTTTATCTCCATCTCTTCATTCAAAGACCAATCATGAACACTCTTACTGACAGTTGTAGCTGCTTCGCGTGATGTATTGTTGTCTTTACCTTCTTGCTTTTGTGCTGTTGTCTGTGCCCAATAATGTTTGTACCATGTTTTGTGCTGCTACCATGTTGTGCTGTTGCCGTGTTGTGTTGCTAGTATGTTGTTGTCATGTTGTGTTGCTGCCATAATATGTTGTTGTCTTAGGTCTCTTTTATGTCATGTTGTGGTGTCTCTCTTGTCGTGTTATGTGTTTTTGTCTTGTATTTTTAATCCCAGCCCCCCGTCACCGCAGGAGGCCTTTTGCATTTTGGTAGGCCTTCATTGTAAATAAAATGAACATTTGAGTTTCTCCCATTCTTCTCTGCAGATCCTTTCAAGCTCTGTCAGGTTGGATGGGGAGGGTCGCTGCACAGCTATTTTCAGGTCTCTCCAGAGATATTTGATCGGGTTCAAGTCCGGGCTTTGGCTGGCCCACTCAATGACATTCAGGGACTTGTCCCGAAGCCACTCCTGCATTGTTTTGGCTGTGTACTTAGGGTTGTTGTCCTATTCGAAGGTGAGCCTTTGCCCCAGTCTGAGGTCCTGAGTGCTTTAGAGCAGGTTTTCATCAAGGATCTCTCTTAACTTTGCTCTGTTCATCTTTCCCTCGATCCAGACTAGTCTCCCAGTCCCTGCCCCTGAAAAACATTCCCACAGCATGATGCTGCCACCACCACGCTTCACCATAGGGATGGTGCCAGCTTTCCTCCAGACGTGACGCTTGGCCTTCAGGCCAAAGAGTTCAATCTTGGTTTCATCAGACCAGAGAATCTTGTTTTTCATGGTCTGAAAGTCCTTTAGGTGCCTTTTGTAAAACTGCAAGTGGGCTGTCATGTGCCTTTTACTAAGGAGTGGCTTCCGTCTGGCCACTCTACCATGAAGGCCTGATCGGTGGAGTGCTGCAGAGATGGTTGTCCTTCTGGAAGGTTCTCCCATCTCCACAGAGGTCACCTCCCTGACTGTCACGGATCCCCCCGGTACTGCTGCTCATTCCGTTCACCAGTTCCAGAGGTCTACGTCACCGGCTTTCTAGGAGTCACTGACATGGATCATCACCACCAACCCCGAACTGTCTTGTCTCATTATGCACACCTGGTTTCCATTCCCCCTGATTAGTATGTGTATATATGTGCCCTCTGTTCCCCATTGTCCTTGTCGATTATTGTCCCATGTCCGTTGGTCTCGTGAGTACCTTGTATTGTGCTCTGGTTGTTTACGGGTCTCGTCCCGTGTATTGTGTAGAGGTTACACCTCGCTCTTTGTTTGGGTTACATCCCTTTTGTACAGTGGGGAGAACAAGTATTTGATACACTGCCGATTTTGCAGGTTTTCCTACTTACAAAACATGTAGAGGTCTGTAATTTTTATCATAGGTACACTTCAACTGTGAGAGACGGAATCTAAAACAAAAATCCAGAAAATCACATTGTATGATTTTTAAGTAATTAATTTGCATTTTATTGCATGACATAAGTATTTGATACATCAGAAAAGCAGAACTTAATAATTGGTACAGAAACCTTTGTTTGCAATTACAGAGATCATACGTTTCCTGTAGGTCTTGACCAGGTTTGCACACACTGCAGCAGGGATTTTGGCCCACTCCTCCATACAGACCTTCTCCAGATCCTTCAGGTTTCGGGGCTGTCACTGGGCAATACGGACTTTCAGCTCCCTCCAAAGATTTTCTATTAGGTTCAGGTCTGGAGACTGGCTAGGCCACTCCAGGACCTTGAGATGCTTCTTACGGAGCCACTCCTTAGTTGCCCTGGCTGTGTGTTTTGGGTCGTTGTCATGCTGGAAGACCCAGCCACGACCCATCTTCAATGCTCTTAATGAGGGAAGGAGGTTGTTGGCCAAGATCTCGCAATACATGGTCCGATCCATTCTCCCCTCAATACGGTGCAGTCGTCCTGTCCCCTTTGCAGAAAAGCATCCCCAAAGAATGATGTTTCCACCTCCATGCTTCATGGTTGGGATGGTGTTCTTGGGGTTGTACTCATCCTTCTTCTTCCTCGAAACACGACGAGTTGAGTTTTTACCAAAAAGTTCTATTTTGGTTTCATCTGACCATATGACATTCTCCCAATCCTCTTCTGGATCAACCAAATGCACTCTAGCAAACTTCAGATGGGCCTGGACATGTACTGGCTTAAGTAGGGGGACACGTCTGGCACTGCAGGATTTGAGTCCCTGGCGGCGTAGTGTGTTACTGATGGTAGGCTTTGTTACTTTGGTCCCAGCTCTCTGCAGGTCAGTCACTAGGTCCCCCGGTGTGGTTCTGGGATTTTTGCTCACCGTTCTTGTGATCATTTTGACCCCACGGGGTGAGATCTTGCGTGGAGCCCCAGATCGAGGGAGATTATCAGTGGTCTTGTATGTCTTCCATTTCCTAATAATTGCTCCCACAGTTGATTTCTTCAAACCAAGCTGCTTACCTATTGCAGATTCAGTCTTCCCAGCCTGGTGCAGGTCTACAATTTTGTTTCTGGTGTCCTTTGACAGCTCTTTAGTCTTGGCCATAGTGGAGTTTGGAGTGTGACTGTTTGAGGTTGTGGACAGGTGTCTTTTATACTGATAACAAGTTCAAACAGGTGCCATTAATACAGGTAACGAGTGGAGGACAGAGGAGCCTCTTAAAGAAGAAGTTACAGGTCTGTGAGAGCCAGAAATCTTGCTTGTTTGTAGTTGACCAAATACTTATTTTCCACCATAATTTGCAAATAAATTCATTAAAAATCCTACAATGTGATTTTCTGGATAAAAATATTCTCAATTTTTCTGTCATAGTTGACGTGTACCTATGATGAAAATTACAGGCCTCTCTCATCTTTTTAAGTGGGAGAACTTGCACAATTGGTGGCTGACTAAATACTTTTTTTCCCCACTGTATGTGTTTGTGTTGGGTGGAGTAATAAAACCCCTAATACGTATTCCTGTGCCTGTCTTCTAATCATTATACAACATGACAAAATAATCAACCAATAAAAATGGAGACAGCGGGAAAGACCGAGCTGGCGACCATCGTAGAGACAGTCCAGCATCACGAGGACTGTCTCTCCAGACTCGGCAGCGCCATGGACAGCGTGCTGGCAACCATCTTGCGGTTGGAGGGGAAAGTGCAGTCCCACCAGTGTCCAGCACTGGTTCCGGCACCAGCCCCCACACCACCACTACCTGCCTCCATTCCATCTGAGCCGGTCCGCGGAATACCCCTGTCCCTCCCGGAGCGCTTTGACGGCGTGCCAGCGAGATGCAAGGGATTCCTTCTGCAATGCGACCTGTGCCTCGCTCGCTATGCCGAGGCTGTCTCCGGGAGAGACAGGGTTGCCACAGTCATCTCGGCACTGACCAGATGGGCCCTGGACTGGGGTGCTGCAGTTTGGGAAACGGGCGGACCGGAGGTCGAGTCCTACGAGCGCTTCACCCTCCTCTTCCGGTGGGCCAAGAAGCGGGTGAGCGTCTACTCCGACTACACCAGGGATCTAGGACCACCTCGGAGTTCGCCCTGGAGTTCCGGACCATCGCGGCCTCCACCGGATGGAACGAGTCGGCTCTGGTCATCTTGTTCCGCAGCGGACTGCAGGAGGAGGTAAAGATGGAGTTAGCCTGCTGTGATGACAACCTGTCACTCGACCAGCTCATCAGCATGGCAATCCGGTCTGGACGAAGACCTGCGCAGAATCCGGAGCCCATGGCTACACCTGCTCTGTAGCCAGAGCCGATGGAGGTGTGCTCTGCACGTTTGCCCGAGGCAGAGCGTAGGAGAAGGAGGAATCTGGGCCTCTGCTCCTATGGTGGAGACAGGGGTCATTTCTCTCCAACCTGCCCTCTATCCACTAATAGGCGAGGAAGTGACAAGCCAGGGAATTCCCCTGCTCCAACCCAGGCAGAGGAGAGGCAGGAAGAGGAGACCCCCATCATCCATCTGTTCCGTATAATCGCGCCAGTGGTGTGGGATGTGGACACCGACATATGGCAGGCCCTGCGTACGGAATCCGCACCTGCACAGTGCCCGGAGAACCGTGCCTATGTGCCCATGGGTGTGCGGGACCGCCTCCTTTCCTGGGCGCACATGACGCCTGTGTCGGGTCATCCTGGGATAGGCCGTACCATCGCCTGCCAGACTGAGAAGTACTGGTGGCCCACCTTGGCTAGGGACGTCCGGGTTTACGTCTCTTCCTACTCAATCTGTGCCCAGTCTAAGACACCCAGATACCTCCCTTATGGAAAGCTCCTTCCCATGCCGGTTCCACAATGACCCTGATCTCACCTCTCGGTGGACTTTGTCCCTGACCTTCCCCCTCCCAGGTGAACACCACCATTCTCATCGTTGTGGACCGGTTTTCCAAAGCTTGTCACCTCCTTCCTCAATCTGGGCTCCCGTCGGCCATGCAAACCGCAGAGGCTCTTTTTACGCAAGTCTTCTGGCACTACGGGATCCCGGAGGACATTGTGTCAGATCGTGGTCCTCAGTTCACCTCACGCGTATGGAAAGCGCCACGGTCAGTCTCACCTCCGGGTACCATCCTCAAGCTAATGGGCAGGTGGAGAGGGTCAATCAGGAAGTGGGCAGGTTCCTGAGGTGTTACTGTCAGAACCGGCCGGGGGAGTGGGCGGATTTTCTACCTTGTGCTGAGTATGCGTAGAATTCCCTCCGCCACTCCTCCACTAACCTCACTCCTTTCAAGTGCGGTGTTGGGGTATCAGCCGACCCTGGCACCTTGGCATCCGAGCCAGACCAAGGCCCCTGCGGTGGACGAGTGGTTTCGGCGCACTGAGGAGATCTGGAACACTGCGCACACTCGTCTCCAGCGGGCCGTGCGTCGGCACAAGGAACAGGCCGACCGCCAACGCAGTGAGGCACCTGTTTTCTCTCCAGGTGACCGGGTCTGGCTCTCCACCCGGAACCTGCCCCTCCGCTTGCCCTGCCGGAAGCTGAGCCCGCGGTTTGTGGGGCCGTTTAAAGTCCTGAGGAGGGTTAATGAGGTAACGTACCATTTGCAACTCCCTGCTGATTACCGCATTAACCAGACTTTTCATGTGTCTCTTCTCAGGCCAGTGGGGCCTTGTCCCGTCGCTGAGGCTGGTCCCAGTGATGCCCTGCCTCCTCCTCTGGACAGGGAGGTCCGGTGCGCTCGGTCCGCGATGTCCTGGATTCGAGGCGTCGGGCGGGGCGTCTCCAGTACCTCATCGACTTGGAGGGGTACGGCCCAGTGGAGAGGTGCTGGGTTCCTGCAGTGGACATCCTGGATGCTTCGCTGACCAGGGATTTTCACCATCGGTGCCCTGACCGACCCGCAACGCACTGACCATGGCCCTTCTCCCCAGATTGCACAGTTTGGACGGGCGGCCAGCTCTAGGAAGAGTCTTGGTGCTTCCAAACTTCTTCCATTTAAGAATGATGGAGGCCACTGTGTTCCTAAGGACCTTCAATGCTGCATAAATTTTTTGTTACCCATCTCGGATCTGTGCCTCGACAATATCCTGTATCGTAGCTCAACACACAATTTCTTCGACCTCATGGGTTGGTTTTGCATGTCAGAGCAAAAACCAAGCTGGCCGCCCATCCAAACTTAGCAATCGGGGGAGAAGAGCCTTGGTCAGGGAGGTGACCAAGAACCCAATGGTCAATCTGAAAGAGCTCCTGCCCGGTCAACTGCAAGTGCTGTTATTGTCAAATGGAAACGTCTAGGACATGGGTTTACATGGCCGAGCAGCCGCACACAAGCATAAGATCACCATGCGCAATGTCAAGCATCGGCTGGAGTGGTGTAAAGCTTGCCGCCATTGGACTCTGGAGCAGTGGAAGCGCTTTCTCTGGAGTGATGAATCACGATTCACCATCTGGCAGTCCGACGGAGGAATCTGGGTTTGGCGGATGCCAGGAGAACTCTACCTTCCCCAATGCATAGTGCCAACTGTACATTTTGGTGGAGGAGGAATAATGGTCTGGGGCTGTTTTTCATGGTTCGGGCTAGACCCCTTAGTTCCAGTGAAGAGAAGTCTTAACACTACAGCATACAATAACATTCTAGACGATTCTGTGCTTCCAAATATGTGGCAACAATTTGGGGAAGGCCCTTTCCTGTTTCAGCATGACAATGCCGCCATGCACAAAGTGAGGTCCATACAGAAATGGTTTGTCAAGATCAGTATGAAAGAACTTGACTGGCCTGCACAGAGCCCTGACCTCAACCCCACCGAACATCTTTGGGAAGAATTGGATCGCTGACAACGAGCCAGGCCAAATCGCCCAACATCAGCGCCGACCTCACAAAAGTCCCTGCAGCAATGTTCCAACATCTAGTGGAAAGCCTTCCAAGAGGGGAGGCTGTTATAGCAGCAAACGGGGGACCAACTCCAAATTAATTCCCATGATATTGGAATGAGATGTTTGACAAGCAGGTGTCCACATACTTTTGGTCATGTAGTGTATTACCACCTACGGCTGCAAACATTGAGGCGGCTTATTCTAATGCTTACCCAATACAAATGCACTAAATCACAGATTTGGCACATCATTGCGCACGTTAGGCTACACATCATGAAATATATTGAGACAAATTACAGACCATAGTATACAAGTAGCAAAATAGAACTCAATTGTTTGAACATTAAATGTACTTCAATATGATTGAAATAGTCCTATAGCCTACTGTTTATATTTTAATTCAACCTACTCTGACAATTGAATGTCTGATGACGACCTAACTTTATGTGACCCCTCTTTCTTCAGCCAGCTTTGTTCTGACTTTAACTAGGCTAGTACTGATATTGAAACAAGACCTGGCTTCTATCAGGTGGTCTATATATATATATATATATATATATAGTGGCAGTAGTAGTAGCTAGTACTGATGGAGAGATAAGACCTGGGTTCTATTACATTTTACATTTTAGTCATTTAGCAGACGCTCTTATCCAGAGCGACTTACAGTTAGTGAGTGCATACATTATAATTTTTTAGAATTGTTTTTTTATTTGTATTTTTTTTTATACTGGCCCCCCGTGGGAATCGAACCCACAACCCTGGCATTGCAAACGCCATGCTCTACCAACTGAGCTACCTCCCTGCCAGCCATTCCCTCCCCTACCCTGGACGACGCTGAGCCAATTGTGCGCCGCCCCATGGGTCTCCCGGTCGCGGCCGGCTACGACAGAGCCTGGATTCGAACCAGGATCTCTAGTGGCACAGCTAGCACTGCGATGCAGTGCCTTAGACCACTGCGCCACTCGGGAGACACTATTAGGTGGTCTATATATATAGTGGCAGTAGTAGTGGCTAGTACTGATAGAGAGATAAGACCTGGGTTCTATCATGGGGTCTATATATATATATATAGTGGCAGTAGTAGTGGTTAGTACTGATAGAGAGATAAGACCTGGGTTCTATCAGGTAGTCTATATATATAGTGGTAGTAGTAGTGGCTAGTCCTGATAGAGAGATAAGACCTGGGTTCTATCAGGGGGTCTATATATATAGTGGCAGTAGTAGTGGCTAGTCCTGATAGAGGGATAAGACCTGGGTTCTATCAGGTGGTCTATATATATAGTGGTAGTAGTAGTGGCTAGTCCTGATAGAGGGATAAGACCTGGGTTCTATCAGGTGGTCTATATATATAGTGGTAGTAGTAGTAGTGGCTGGTCCTGATAGAGGGATAAGACCTGGGTTCTATCAGGGGGTCTATATATATAGTGTCAGTAGTAGTAGGCAGGGGGGTATATATGGTCGCATGTAGGCCTTCAGGACACTGTATGTGTATCACAATGAGTCAGCATGTCCATGAACAATACAGTGGGAAGATATACCATACGACTGGATATGTACCATGGATAGAATAATGTGGTGCCTCCACCTTACAAGCATAAACACTTGAAAGGTTACAACTAGCTTATTAGGAAACTATATGATATAACCACACAATAACATTTTTTATCCAAGTTAGTGGAATTTATTTATTAAAGATAATGGTCCAAAATAGATTAGAATGTAAAAGTTAAAAACGTAAGGACATTGCAATTATCACAAAGGACACAATGAACCACCAGACATCCACAGAATAATACTGGACCTATAAAACCCTGAGATGAACTGTAAACCAGAATAATACTGGACCTATAAAACCCTGAGATGAACTGTAAACCAGAATAATACTGGACCTATAAATCCCTGAGGTGAACTGTAAACCAGAATAATACTGGACCTATAAATCCCTGAGATGAACTGTAAACCAGAATAATACTGGACCTATAAATCCCTGAGATTAACTGTAAACCAGAATAATACTGGACCTATAAAACCCTGAGATGAACTGTAAACCAGAATAATACTGGACCTATAAATCCCTGAGATGAACTGTAAACCACAAAATGAGAAAAGGATTAGAATATGACTGACACTCAGTGGTCAGTTTACTGGGTACCAGTGTTTCATCTGCAGTCATTTAACTGTGGCGCTGCCTCACTGCAAAAGCATTGCTGCCACACCCCAAAAATATTAATGTGGAGGCACACTTTGAAAATGCTAGAACAGTCCACATTTACTTTTCCTCTTCTGAAAATAAAAATCTGCCAACCCCATAGTAGAATAGTTGATCTGTTTACCTAGTCGGCTTGTTGTTGTGTGTTCTATGCTAGATAAATATTCCTCTCAAGGCGTATTCAAGTTACGAGAGACATAGGGAGGGAAACCTGCATTCTGACAAGCAGTCAATGCACAACAATTCTTGCAATTGCAGGGAAAACAGCAGTTTAAATGGCCTATGTTAAAACGAGGGTGATCCCAGCTTTCCATTCCTACTTTATTTATTTCTCAATTCCTAAATATGCACAAACTGCACCGTTTTAAACCTGGGTTTTTTAGAAAAGTCCTGGTTAAAAACGTTACCACTCTGCAATTTGCCATGAGTGCATAGCGGAGGGTGGGGCTAAATTTAACATGGGTCAATTGTAGGGTAACTTGGGGTAAATCACCACCCTACCTCAATATTTCTTTGGGGGGGAGTGAATTAAATTGTGATGAGACAGATTACATTTTTAGTTGAGCAAAAGTTTTGTCAACCAGGGAAAGTTTGGGAGGGTGGATTGTGACATGAAGGGGTTTCTGTGAGAAGTACACACACGTTTTTTGGGACATAAAATGTATCAATAGATGCTGACTAGTTAAAATATTACATTTGGGATCTAGCTAATGATCGAAAACAAGGGGTGTAAATACTTTCTGAAGGTACTGTATATAGCTACCTAACATCTCACAGTTTAAGAGCTCTCCACTAAAGTTTTACAAACAATAAAAACCTTGGGACGCCCCGAAAATAATATTAAAAAGTTAAACACTAAAGTTACCGTCCATCCAGTGAAGCAACCCAGTCTCTCATTAATTATGTACTATGAGAGACTGGGTTGGCAGACAAAACTGGCCTTTCGCAATGTTTCAAATACAATCGAGGGAAAACACAGGTTGGAAAGCAAATGGCTCCTGCTGAAAAGAGAAGACTCTATGCTGTAGGCTACCAAAATATTTGATCAACTTCCAAATATTGTTTTACAAAAGAGATAGAGAGGGATAGGCTTTTGGCCATTACCAACAAGCCAACCAGGTAACTCCCCGAGTGGCGCAGTGGTCTAAGGCATTGCATCGCAGTACTAGCTGTGCCACTAGAGCTCCAGGTTCAAATCCAGGCTCTGTCGTAGCTGGCTGTGACCGGGAGACCCATGGGGCGGCGCACAATTGGCACAGGGTAGGGGAGGGAATGGCTGGCAGGGATGTAGCTCAGTTGGTAGAGCATGGTGTTTGCAACGCCAAGGTTGTGGGTTTGATTCCCACAACTGGGCCAGTATGATTTTTTTTTTATATATAATAATGTATGCATTCACTAACTGTAGACTCTGGATAAGAGTGTCTGCTAAATGACTAAAAATGTAAAAGTGAGTTGGGTGAAACTGGACAATATTTTTTTGACTATAATTTCCTCCTCATATTGTATCCTACAATATGTGTCTCCACACACCTAGCCCTAGGCTATTGATGGATTCAAGACAAGGTCATTTTTATTCATCTCAGATTGTCAGTTTGTCAGTGTCAAAGTTGCCTGCCATTTCGATCATTTGTGCGGTATTAAAAAAGATTCTGCCAAAGTCTCCAGTCATGTAAAATGAAGTAGAATTGCACTATTCAACGCTGGTCTGACAAATTGGAATCCACGAGAGAGAGAGAGAGAGAGAGAGAGAAAGAGAGGTGTGCGGTTAAAATTGGCATAAAACACACACATTTCTTTCCACAGGGCCGTGGGGTTAGACAGGGATGCAGCTTAAGACCCACCCTCTTCAACATATATATCAACGAATTGGCGAGGGCACTAGAATAGTCCACAGCACCCAGGCCCCACCATACTAGAATCTGAAGTCAAATGTGTACTGTTTGCTGATGATCTGGTGCTTCTGTCACCAACCAAGAAGGGCCTACAGCAGCACCTAGATCTTCTGCACAGATTCAGCCAGACCTGGGCCCTGACAGTAAATCTCGGGAGACTAGTTTTAACGGAAGGTCGATGGAGAGTAGGGTTAAAGGAGGGTAGAAGGAGACTAATTTTAAAGGAAGGTAGATGGAGAGTAGAGTTAAAGGAAGGTAGACATAGGATCTGACCAGTGCTTCATTTGTAAATTGTGAGGTGCCGGAACAAAACGCGCTAGAGTGGGGTGACCTGGGGAGTTGTTAGGTACCGGAACATATTAGAGAAAAAAATCATCTTTATAACAAAGCATTGCATGCATATCATCGCATTTCCTGGTGGCATAGAGCAGTATAGTAGAGGCACTTACAGAAGTTGCACACATGGAGACATCTTTAGTAGCCTAGGGTCTGGGGAAAATTTGACATTTTTATAAATGCATTTCATTCAATTCTACTTAAAAAATCAAATCAAATTGTATTTGTCACATACACGTGTTTAGCAGATGTTATTGCGGGTGTAGCGAAATGCTTGTGTTTCTAGCTCCAACAGTGCAGTAATATCTAACAAGTAATATCTAACAACACACACAATCTAAAGCAAAGGAATGGAATTAAGAATATATAAATATTTGGACAAACAATGTCAGAACGGCATAGACTAAGATTCAGTAGAATGTGATAGAATACAGTATATACATATGAGATGAGTAATGCAAAATATGTAAACATTATTAAAGTGACTAGTGTTCCATTATTAAAGTGGCCAGTGTTTTAAAGTCTATGTATATGGCCAGCAGCCTTTAATGTGCTAGTGATGGCTATTTAACAGTCTGATGGCCTTGAGATAGAAGCTGTTTTTCAGTCTCTCGGTCCCAGCTTTGATGCACCTGTACTGACCTCACCTTCTGGAGGATAGTGGGGTGAACAGGCAGTGGCTCGGGTGGTTGTTGTCCTTGATGATCTTTTTGGACTTCCTGTGACATCGGGTGCTGTATGTGTCCTGGAGGGCAGGCAGTGTGACCCCGGTGATGTGTTGGGCAGACTGCACCACCCTCTGGAGAGCCCTGCGGTTGTGGGCGGTGCAGTTGCCGTACCAGGCGGTGATACAGCCCGACTGGATGCTCTCAATTGTGCATCTATAAAAGTTTGTGAGGGTTTTAGGTGCCAAGCCACATTTCTTCAGCCTCCTGAGGTAGGAGAGGGTGGACCATTTCAGTTTGTCAGTGATTTGTATGCCGAGGAACTTGAAGCTTTCCACCTTCTCCACTGCGGTCCCGTCAATGAGAATAGGGGGGTAATCCCTCTGCTGTTTCCTGAAGTCTATGATCAGCTCCTTTGTTTTGTTGACATTGGGTGAGAGGTTATTTTCCTGGCACCACACTCCCAGGGCCCTCACCTCCTCCCTGTAGGCTGTCTCATCATTGTTGGTAATCAGGCCTACTTCTGTTGTGTCGTCTGCAAACTTGATGATTGAGTTGGAGGCGTGCATGGCCACGCAGTCATGGGTGAACAGGGAATACAGGAGGGGGCTGAGCACTCATCCTTGAGTGGCCCCAGTGTTGAGGATCAGCGAAGTGGAAGTGTTGTTTCTACCTTCACCACCTGGGGGCGGCCCGTCAGGAAGTCCAGGACCCAGTTGCACAGGGCGGGGTTCAGACCCAGGGCCTCAAGCTTAATGATGAGCTTGGAGGGTACTATGGTGTTGAATGCTGAGCTATAGTCAATGAACAGCATTCTTACATCGGTATTCCTCTTGTCCAGATGGGATAGGGCAGTGTGCAGTGCAATTGCGATTGCATCGTCTGTGGATCTATTGGGGCGGTAAGCAAATTGAAGTGGGTCTAGAGGTGATATGATCCTTGACTAGTCTCTCAAAGCACTTCATGATGACAGAAGTAATTTAGTTCAGTTACCTTTGCTTTCTTAGGTACAGGAACAATGGTGGACATCTTGAAGCATGTGGGGACAACAGACTGGGATAGAGAGAGATTGAATATGTCCGTAAACACTCCAGCCAGCTGGTCTGCACATGCTCTGAGGACGCAGCTAGGGATGCTGTCTGGGCCGGCAGCCTTGTGAGGGTTAACACGCTTAAATGTGTTACTCACGTCGGCCACAAAGAAGCGTGGCAGCAATGATTTTGTAGTGAGGCAGTGCCAAAGTTAAATGACTGCAGATGAAACACTGGTACCCAGTAAACTGACCACTGAGTGTCAGTCTTATTCTAATCCTTTTCTCATTTTGAGGATTTAATATTATTCTGGTTTACAGTTCATCTCAGGGTTTTATAGGTCCAAAATTATTCTATGGTCGCCTGGTGGTTCATTGTGTCCTTTGTGATAAATGTCCTTAACTTTTTACTTTTACATTTTAATCTTTAGTTTTAATAAATTCCACTAAATTTGATTTTAAAAAATTATTGTGTGGTTATATCATATAGTTTCCTAATAAGCTAGTTGTAACCTTTCAAGTGTTTATGCTTGTAAGGTGGAGGCATCACATTATTCTATCCATGGTACATATCCAGTCGTATGGTATATCTTCCCACTGTATCGTTCATGGACATGCTGACTCATTGTGATACACATACAGTGTCCTGAAGGCCTATATGCGACCATATACACCCCCCTGCCTACTACTACTGACACTATATATATAGACCACCTGATAGAACCCAGGTCTTATCTCTCTATCAGGACCAGCCACTACTACTACTACCACTATATATATAGACCACCTGATAGAACCCAGGTCTTATCCCTCTATCAGGACCAGCCACTACTACTACCACTATATATATAGACCACCTGATAGAACCCAGGTTTTATCCCTCTATCAGGACTAGCCACTACTACTACCACTATATATATATAGACCCCCTGATAGAACCCAGGTTTTATCCCTCTATCAGGACTAGCCACTACTACTACCACTACAGTGGGGAGAACAAGTATTTGATACACTGCCGATTTTGCAGGTTTTCCTACTTACAAAGCATGTAGAGGTCTGTAATTTTTATCATAGGTACACTTCAACTGTGAGAGACGGAATCTAAAAATCCAAAAATCCAGAAAATCACATTGTATGATTTTTAAGTAATTAATTTGCATTCTATTGCATGACATAAGTATTTGATCACCTACCAACCAGTAAGAATTCCGGCTCTCACAGACCTGTTAGTTTTTCTTTAAGAAGCCCTCCAGTTCTCCACTCATTACCTGTATTAACTGCACCGGTTTGAACTCGTTACCTGTATAAAAGACACCTGTCCACACACTCAATCAAACAGACTCCAACCTCTCCACAATGGCCAAGACCAGAGAGCTGTGTAAGGACATCAGGGATAAAATTGTAGACCTGCACAAGGCTGGGATGGGCTACAGGACAATAGGCAAGCAGCTTGGTGAGAAGGCAACAACTGTTGGCGCAATTATTAGAAAATGGAAGAAGTTGAAGATGACGGTCAAACACCCTCGGTCTGGGGCTCCATGCAAGATCTCACCTCGTGGGGCATCAATGATCATGAGGAAGGTGAGGGATCAGCCCAGAACTACACGGCAGGACCTGGTCAAAGACCTGAAGAGAGCTGGGACCACAGTCTCAAAGAAAACCATTAGTAACACAATACGCCGTCATGGATTAAAATCCTGCAGCGCACGCAAGGTCCCCCTGCTCAAGCCAGCGCATGTCCAGGCCCATCTGAAGTTTGCCAATGACCATCTGGATGATCCAGAGGAGGAATGGGAGAAGGTCATGTGGTCTGATGAGACAAAAATAGAGCTTTTTGGTCTAAACTCCACTCGCCGTGTTTGGAGGAAGAAGAAGGATGAGTACAACCCCAAGAACACCATCCCAACCGTGAAGCATGGTGGTGGAAACATCATTCTTTGGGGATGCTTTTCTGCAAAGGGGACAGGACGACTGCACTGTATTGAGGGGAGGATGGATGGGGCCATGTATCGCGAGATCTTGGCCAACAACCTCCTTCCCTCAGTAAGAGCATTGAAGATGGGTCGTGGCTGGGTCTTCCAGCATGACAACGACCCGAAACACACAGCCAGGGCAACTAAGGAGTGGCTCCGTAAGAAGCATCTCAAGGTCCTGGAGTGGCCTAGCCAGTCTCCAGACCTGAACCCAATAGAAAATCTTTGGAGAGAGCTGAAAGTCTGTATTGCCCAGCGACAGCCCCTAAACCTGAAGGATCTGGAGAAGGTCTGTATGGAGGAGTGGGCCAAAATCCCTGCTGCAGTGTGTGCAAACCTGGTCAAGACCTACAGGAAACGTATGATCGCTGTAATTGCAAACAAAGGTTTCTGTACCAAATATTAAGTTCTGCTTTTCTGATGTATCAAATACTTATGTCATGCAATAAAATGCAAATGAATAACTTAAAAATCATACAATGTGATTTTCTGGATTTTTGTTTTAGATTCCGTCTCTCACAGTTGAAGTGTACCTATGATAAAAATTACAGACCTCTACATGCTTTGTAAGTAGGAAAACCTGCAAAATCGGCAGTGTATCAAATACTTGTTCTCCCCACTGTATATACAGTGGGGGAAAAAAGTATTTAGTCAGCCACCAATTGTGCAAGTTCTCCCACTTAAAAAGATGAGAGAGGCCTGTAATTTTCATCATAGGTACACGTCAACTATGACAGACAAATTGAGGGAAAAAAATCCAGAAAATCACATTGTAGGATTTTTAATGAATTTATTTGCAAATTATGGTGGAAAATAAGTATTTGGTCAACTACAAACAAGCAAGATTTCTGGCTCTCACAGACCTGTAACTTCTTCTTTAAGAGGCTCCTCTGTCCTCCACTCGTTACCTGTATTAATGGCACCTGTTTGAACTTGTTATCAGTATAAAAGACACCTGTCCACAACCTCAAACAGTCACACTCCAAACTCCACTATGGCCAAGACCAAAGAGCTGTCAAAGGACACCAGAAACAAAATTGTAGACCTGCACCAGGCTGGGAAGACTGAATCTGCAATAGGTAAGCAGCTTGGTTTGAAGAAATCAACTGTGGGAGCAATTATTAGGAAATGGAAGACATACAAGACCACTGATAATCTCCCTCGATCTGGGGCTCCACGCAAGATCTCACCCTGTGGGGTCAAAATGATCACAAGAACGGTGAGCAAAAATCCCAGAACCACACGGGGGGACCTAGTGAATGACCTGCAGAGAGCTGGGACCAAAGTAACAAAGCCTACCATCAGTAACACACTACGCCGCCAGGGACTCAAATCCTGCAGTGCCAGACGTGTCCCCCTGCTTAAGCCAGTACATGTCCAGGCCTGTCTGAAGTTTGCTAGAGTGCATTTGGATGATGCAGTAGAGGATTGGGAGAATGTCATATGGTCAGATGAAACCAAAATATAACTTTTTGGTAAAAACTCAACTCGTCGTGTTTGGAGGACAAAGAATGCTGAGTTGCATCCAAAGAACACCATACCTACTGTGAAGCATGGGGGTGGAAACATCATGCTTTGGGGCTGTTTTTCTGCAAAGGGACCAGGACGACTGATCCGTGTAAAGGAAAGAATGAATGGGGCCATGTATCGTGAGATTTTGAGTGAAAACCTCCTTCCATCAGCAAGGGCAATGAAGATGAAACGTGGCTGGGTCTTTCAGCATGACAATGATCCCAAACACACCGCCCGGGCAACGAAGGAGTGGCTTCGTAAGAAGCATTTCAAGGTCCTGGAGTGGCCTAGCCAGTCTCCAGATCTCAACCCCATAGAAAATCTTTGGAGGGAGTTGAAAGTCCGTGTTGCCCAGCGACAGCCCCAAAACATCACTGCTCTAGAGGAGATCTGCATGGAGGAATGGGCCAAAATACCAGCAACAGTGTGTGAAAACCTTGTGAAGACTTACAGAAAACGTTTGACCTGTGTCATTGCCAACAAAGGGTATATAACAAAGTATTGAGAAACTTTTGTTATTGACCAAATACTTATTTTCCACCATAATTTGCAAATGAATTCATTAAAAATCCTACAATGTGATTTCCTGGATTTTTTTTCCTCCTTTTGTCTGTCATAGTTGACGTGTACCTATGATGAAAATTACAGGCCTCTCTCATCTTTTTAAGTGGGAGAACTTGCACAATTGGTGGCTGACTAAATACTTTTTTCCCCCACTGTATATAGACCACCTGATAGAACCCAGGTCTTATCTCTCTATCAGTACT
Source organism: Coregonus lavaretus (assembly GCF_964263955.1). NCBI lineage: Eukaryota > Metazoa > Chordata > Actinopteri > Salmoniformes > Salmonidae > Coregonus > Coregonus lavaretus. The sequence continues at coordinate 307,112 of NW_028158029.1, forward strand.
AGCCACTACTACTGCCACTATATACAGTGAGCTCCATAATTCATTGGACAGTGATTTTGTTTTTGTTATTTTGGTTCTGTACTCTAGTACTTTGAGTTTGAAAGGATACAATGACAATGAGGGTGAAGTGCAGACTGTCAGCTTTCATTTGTGGGTATTTTCATACATATCGGATGGACCGTTTAGAAATGACAGCACCTTTTGTACATGGTCCCCCCATTTTAAGGTACTACAAGTATTTGTTAAATTGGCTTCACAGATGTGTGTCGTTAGGCAGGTGTATTAATTTGTGTCGTTAGTGAATGCAGGAGAGCTGTTGATGAATAGTATTTATTCTAGACTTTGCTATTGCCTTTGGAGGTTGTTGTAGGGGTGTGACAACATGAGGAAGACAGCAGTGTCGATGCAAATGAAGCTGGCCGTCATAAGGCTCAGAAATGAAAATCAATCAATCAGGAACATTGCAAAAACCCTTGCCATGCCCAAGTCAACAGTTTGGTTCATCATTAACAAGAAAAAAACAACAGGTGAACTCAATTATGTCAAAAGACCAGGTAGACCGAGGAAGACCAATGTAGTGGATGACCGGAGAATACTCTCTATGGTGAAGAAAACCCCCCTGACAACAGCCCAACAGATCAAAAACACTGTCCTGGATGCAGGTGTAGATGTGTCAAAGTCTACCATACGTAGAAGACTACACCAGCAGGACTACAGAGGGTACACTACAAGATGCAAACCACTAATAAGCCTGAAGAACAGAAAGGCGAGATTACAGTTTGCTAAAAAGCACCTAAAAGAGCCCCAAGAGTTCTGGAAAAAAGTATTGTGGACAGATGAGACAAAGATTAACATGTACCAGAGTGATGGAAAGAGGAAAGTGTGGAGAAAAAAAAGAAATGCCCATGATAATATAATATAATATGCCATTTAGCAGACGCTTTTATCCAAAGCGACTTACAGTCATGCGTGCATACATTTTTTGGGGGGGTATGGGTGGTCCCGGGGATCGAACCCACTACCTTGGCATTACAAGCACTGTGCTCTACCAGCTGATCCAAAGCATACCACCTCATCCGTGAAACATGGTGGAGGGGGTGTTATGGCTTGGGCCTGTATGGCTGCCAATGGAACAGGCTCACTTGTCTTCATCGATGATGTGACTGCAGACAGAAGTAGAACAATGAATTCTGAAGTCTACAGAAGTATTTTATCTGCTCAGATAAAACCAAATGCCTCCAAACTCATTGGACGGCACTTCATCATGCAATAAGACAATGACCCTAAACATATTGCTAGAGCAATGAAGGGGTTTTTGATGGCCAAAAAGTGGAAAATCCTTGACTGGCCGAGTCAATCACCGGATCTGAATCCAATTGAACATGCATTTAACATGCTGAAGAGGAGACTGAAGGAAATAAGTCCCAGAAACAAGCAGGAACTGAAGATGGCTGCAGTACAGGCCTGGCAGAGCATCACCAGGGAAGATACCCATCGTCTGGTGATGTCGATGCATCGCAGACTTCAAGCAGTCATTGCATGCAAAGGATATGCAACCAAATATTCTACATTATGTTAAGCTGTCCAATGTTTTTTTATGCCTGAAAATGGGGGGGACCATGTACATAAGCTTCTATAATTTCTAAACGGTTCATCCGATATGTATGAAAATACCCTCAAATTAAAGCTGACAGTCTGCACTTCACCCTCATTTTCATTGTATCCTTTCAAACTCAAAGTGCTAGAGTACAGAACCAAAATAACAAAAAAATTGTCACTGTCCAATGAATTATGGAGCTCACTGTATATAGACCACCTGATAGAACCCAGGTCTTATCTCTCTATCAGGACTAGACACTACTACTACCACTATATACAGTGAGGGAAAAAAGTATTTGATCCCCTGCTGATTTTGTACGTTTGCCCACTGACAAAGAAATGATCAGTCTATAATTTTAATGGTAGGTCTATTTGAACAGTGAGAGACAGAATAACAACAAAAGAAATCCAGAAAAACGCATGTCAACATTTTTATAAATTGATTTGCATTTTAATGAGGAAAATAAGTATTTGACCCCCTCTCAATCAGAAAGATTTCTGGCTCCCAGGTGTCTTTTATACATACAGGTAACAAGCTGAGATTAGGAGCACTCCCTTTAAGAGTGTGCTCCTAATCTCAGCTCGTTACCTGTATAAAAGACACCTGTCCACAGAAGCAATCAATCAGATTCCAAAACTCTCTCCAAGGATGTCAGGGACAATATTGTAGACCTACACAAGGCTGGAATGGGCTACAAGACCATCGCCAAGCAGCTTGGTGAGAAGGTGACAACAGTTGGTGCGATTATTTGCAAATGGAAGAAACACAAAATAACTGTCAATCTCCCTCGGCCTGGGGCTCCATGCAAGATCTCACCTCGTGGAGTTGCAATGATCATGAGAACGGTGAGGAATCAGCCCAGAACTACACGGGAGAATCTTGTCAATGATCTCAAGGCAGCTGGGACCATAGTCACCAAGAAAACAATTGGTAACACACTACGCCGTGAAGGACTGAAATCCTGCAGCGCCTGCAAGGTCCCCCTGCTCAAGAAAGCACATATACATGCCCGTCTGAAGTTTGCCAATGAACATCTGAATGATTCAGAGGAGAACTGGGTGAAAGTGTTGTGGTCAGATGAGACCAAAATGGAGCTCTTTGGCATCAACTCAGCTCGCCGTGTTTGGAGGAGGAGGAATGCTGCCTATGACCCCAAGAACACCATCCCCACCGTCAAACATGGAGGTGGAAACATTATGCTTTGGGGGTGTTTTTCTGCTAAAGGGACAGGACAACTTCACTGCGATGGACGATGGACGGGGCCATGTACAGTCAAACCTTCCCTCAGCCAGGGCATTGAAAATGGGTCGTGGATGGGTATTCCAGCATGATAATGACCCAAAACACACGGCCAAGGCAACAAAGGAGTGGCTCAAGAAGAAGCACATTAAGGTCCTGGAGTGGCCTAGCCAGTCTCCAGATCTTAATCCCATAGAAAATCTGTGGAGGGAGCTGAAGGTTCGAGTTGCCAAACGTCAGCCTCGAAACCTTAATGACTTGGAGAAGATCTGCAAAGAGGAGTGGAACAAAATCTAAACAGTAGGCTATAGGACTATTTCAATCATATTGAAATACATTTCATTTTCAAACAATTTAGTTCTATTTTGCTACTTGTAGACTATGGTCTGTAATTTGACTCAATATATTTCATGATGTATAGCCTAACGTGCGCAATGATGTGCCAAATCTGTGATTTAGTACATTTGTATTGGGTAAGTATAAGAATAAGCCAACTCAATATTTGCAGCCATAGGTGGTAATACACCACATGACTAAAAGAATGTGGACACCTGCTTGTCAAACATCTCATTCCAAAATCATGGGCATTAATTTGGAGTTGGTCCCCCATTTGCTGCTATAACAGCCTCCCCTCTTGGAAGGCTTTCCACTAGATGTTGGAGCATTGCTGCAAGGACATGCTTCCATTCAGCCACAATAACATTTGTGAGGTCGGCGCTGATGTTGGGCGATTAGGCCTGACTCGTTGTCGGCGATCCAATTCATCCCAAAGATGTTCGGTGGGGTTGAGGTCAGGGCTCTGTGCAGGCCAGTCAAGTTCTTTCACTCCGATCTTGACAAAACATTTCTGTATGGACCTCACTTTGTGCATGGCGGCATTGTCATGCTGAAACTGGAAAGGGCCTTCCCCAAACCGTTGCCACATATTTACTGTCACGGTTTCGGCCGAGGCTGCTCCTCCTCCTTGTTCGGGCAGGCTTCGGCGGTCGTCGTCCCCTGAGTACTAGCTGCCACCATTCGATGTTTCATGTTTGTTTGGTTTTGTCTGTTTGTACACCTGTCCCTTGTTAGTGTTTGATTTTGTTTCCTATTTAGTTATCGTGTGTTGGGTCAGGTGTTATGTGTGATTGTTATGTCAGCTGTTAGCTGTTGGTGGGTTTTCCTCTCATGTTGTTTGTTTTTTGAGAGTCCGCACTGCGTGCGCGTTTCTACTATTTTATGCACTGTTGTGTGTGTGCGTAATTGTTCATGCCTCCCGGTTGGGTTGGCCAGTTACCTGTTTGGAGTTATATTTTTGGATCACTAAAGTCTGTTGACGAACGCCCTTGTTCCTGCGCTTGATTTCTCGCACCACATCCACACTCAGCATTCTTGACATTTAGAAGCACAGAATCGTCTAGAATGTCATTGTATGCTGTAGTGTTAAGACTTCTCTTCACTGGAACTAAGGGATCTAGCCCGAACCATGAAAAACAGCCCCAGACCATTATTTCTCCTCCACCAAAATGTACAGTTGGCACTATGCATTGGGGAAGGTAGCGTTCTCCCGGTGTCCGCCAAACACAGATTCGTCCGTCGGACTGCCAGATGGTGAAGCGTGATTCATCACTCCAGAGAAATCGCTTCCACTGCTCCAGAGTCCAATAGCGGTGAGCTTTACACCACTCCAGCCGATGCTTGGCATTACGCATGGTGATATTATGCTTGTGTGCGGCTGCTCGGCCATGGAAACCCATGTCCTAGACGTTTCCATTTCACAATAACAGCACTTACAGTTGACCGGGCAGGAGCTCTTTTAGATTGACCATCGGGTTCTTGGTCACCTCCCTGACCAAGGCTCTTCTCCCCCGATTGCTAAGTTTGGCCGGGCGGCCGGCTTGGTTTTTGCTCTGACATGCAAAACCAACAAATGAGGTCGAAGAAATTGTCAGTGGAGCTACGATACAGGATATTGTCGAGGCACAGACGGCAGCCACTCCTCAGTAAAAGGCACATGACAGCCCACTTGCAGTTCTACAAAATGCACCTAAAGGACTTTCAGACCATGAGAAACAAGATTCTCTGGTCTGACGAAACCAAGATTGAACTCTTTGGCCTGAATGCCAAGCGTCACCTCTGGAGGAAAGCTGGCACCATCCCTATGGTGAAGCATGGTGGTGGCAGCATCATGCTGTGGGAATGTTTTTCAGGGGCAGGGACTGGGAGACTAGTCTGGATCGAGGGAAAGATGAACAGAGCAAAGTTAAGAGAGATCCTTGATGAAAACCTGCTCTAAAGCACTCAGGACCTCAGACTGGGGCAAAGGCTCACCTTCGAATAGGACAACAACATTTACATTTACATTTTAGTCATTTAGCAGACGCTCTTATCCAGAGCGACTTACAGGAGCAATTAGGGTTAAGTGCCTTGCTCAGGGGCACATTTACGTCATTTAGCAGACGCTCTTATCCAGAGCGACTCACCAATTGGTGCGTTCACCCTATAGCCAGTGGGATAACCACTTTACAATTTTGGGGGGGGGGTATAAGGATTACTTTATCCTATCCCAGGTATTCCTTAAAGAGGTGGGGTTTCAAATGTCTCCGGAAGGTGGTGAGTGACTCCGCTGTCCTGGCGTCGTGAGGGAGCTTGTTCCACCATTGGGGTGCCAGAGCAGCGAACAGTTTTGACTGGGCTGAGCGGGAACTATGCTTCCGCAGAGGAAGGGGAGCCAGCAGGCCAGAGGTGGATGAACGCAATGCCCTCGTTTGGGTGTAGGGACTGATCAGAGCCCGAAGGTACAGAGGTGCCGTTCCCCTCACTGCTCCATAGGCAAGCACCATGGTCTTGTAGCGGATGCGAGCTTCAACTGGAAGCCAGTGGAGTGTGCGGAGGAGGGGGGTGACGTGAGAGAACTTGGGAAGGTTGAACACCAGACGGGCTGCGGCATTCTGGATGAGTTGTATGGGTTTAATGGCACAGGCAGGGAGGCCAGCCAACAGCGAGTTGCAGTAGTCCAGACGGGAGATGACAAGTGCCTGGATTAGGACCTGTGCCGCTTCCTGTGTAAGGCAGGGTCGTACTCTCCGAATGTTGTAGAGCATGAACCTGCAGGAGCGGGTCACCGCCTTGATGTTGGCGGAGAACGACAGGGTGTTGTCCAGGGTCACGCCTAGGCTCTTCGCACTCTGGGAGGAGGACACAGCGGAGTTGTCAACCGTGATGGCGAGATCATGGAACGGGCAGTCCTTCCCCGGGAGGAAGAGCAGCTCCGTCTTGCCAGGGTTCAGCTTGAGGTGGTGATCCGTCATCCATACTGATATGTCTGCCAGACATGCAGAGATGCGATTCGCCACCTGGTTATCAGAAGGGGGAAAGGAGAAGATTAGTTGTGTATCGTCAGCGTAGCAATGATAGGAGAGGCCATGTGAGGATATGACAGAGCCAAGTGACTTGGTGTATAGGGAGAAAAGGAGAGGGCCTAGAACTGAGCCCTGGGGGACACCAGTGGTGAGAGCACGTGGTGCGGAGACAGCTTCTCACCACGCCACTTGGTAGGAGCGACCGGTCAGGTAGGACGCAATCCAGGAGTGAGCCGCGCCGGAGATGCCCAGCTCGGAGAGGGTGGAGAGGAGGATCTGATGGTTCACAGTATCAAAGGCAGCAGACAGGTCTAGAAGGACAAGAGCAGAGGAGAGAGAGTTAGCTTTAGCAGTGCGGAGAGCCTCCGTGACACAGAGTAGAGCAGTCTCAGTTGAATGACCAGTCCTGAAACCTGACTGGTTTGGATCAAGAAGGTCATTCTGAGAGAGATAGCAAGAGAGTTGGCTAAAGACGGCACGCTCAATAGTTTTGGAAAGAAAAGAAAGAAGGGATACTGGTCTGTAGTTGTTGACATCAGTGGGATCGAGTGTTGGTTTCTTGAGAAGGGGAGCAACTCTCGCTCTCTTGAAGACGGAAGGGACATGGCCAGCGGTCAAGGATGAGTTGATCAGCGAGGTGAGGTAGGGGAGAAGGTCACCGGAGATGGTCTGGAGAAGAGAGGAGGGGATGGGGTCAAGCGGGCAGGTTGTTGGGCGGCCTGCAGTCACAAGTCGCAGGATTTTATCTGGAGAGAGAGGGGAGAAAGAAGTCAAAGCATAGGGTAGGGCAGTGTGAGTAGGACCAGCAGTGTCATTAGACTTAACAAACGAGGATCGAATGTCGTCAACCTTCTTTTCAAAGTGGTTGACGAAGTCATCCACAGAGAGAGAGGAGGGGGGGGCGGGGGGGGGGGAGGATTCAGGAGGGAGGAAAATGTGGCAAAGAGCTTCCTAGGGTTAGAGGCAGATGCTTGGAATTTAGAGTGGTAGAAAGTGGCCTTAGCAGCAGAAACAGATGAAGAAAATGTAGAGAGGAGGGAGTGAAAAGATGCCAGGTCGGCAGGGAGTTTAGTTTTCTTCCATTTCCGCTCCGCTGCCCGGAGCTCTGTTCTGTGAGCTCGCAATGAGTCATCAAGCCACGGAGCTGGAGGGGAGGACCGAGCCGGCCGGGGGGATAGGGGACACAGAGAGTCAAAGGATGCAGAAAGGGAGGAGAGGAGGGTTGAGGAGGCAGAATCAGGAGATTGGAGGGAGAAGGATTGAGCAGAGGGAAGAGATGATAGGATGGAAGAGGAGAGAGTAGTGGGAGAGAGAGAGCGAAGGTTGCGGCGGCGCATTACCATCTGTGTAGGGGCAGAGTGAGTAGTGTGGGAGGAGAGCGAGAGAGAAAAGGAAACAAAGTAGTGGTCGGAGACATGGAGGGGAGTTGCAGTGAGATTAGTAGAAGAGCAGCATCTAGTAAAGATGAGGTCAAGCGTATTGCCTGCCTTGTGAGTAGGGGGGGACGGTGAGAGGGTGAGGTCAAAAGAGGAGAGAAGTGGAAAGAAGGAGGCAGAGAGAAATGAGTCAAATGTGGACATAGGGAGGTTGAAATCCCCCAAAACTGTGAGGGGTGAGCCATCCTCAGGAAAGGAACTTATCAAGGCGTCAAGCTCATTGATGAACTCTCCAAGGGAACCTGGAGGGCGATAGATGACAAGGATATTAAGCTTAAATGGGCTAGTGACTGTGACAGCATGGAATTCAAATGAGGAGATAGACAGATGGGTTAGGGGAAAAATTGAGAATGTCCACTTGGGAGAGATGAGGATTCCTGTGCCACCACCCCTCTGACCAGATGCTCTCGGGGTATGCGAGAACACATGGTCAGACGAGGAGAGAGCAGTAGGAGTAGCAGTGTTTTCAGTGGTAATCCATGTTTCCGTCAGCGCCAGGAAGTCGAGGGACTGGAGATTAGCATAGGCTGGGATGAAGTCAGCTTTGTTGGCAGCAGAACGGCAGTTCCAGAGGCTGCCTGAGACCTGGAACTCCAGGTGTGGGGTGCGTGTAGGGACCACCAGGTTAGAGAGGCAGCAGCCACGCGGTGTGGGGCGTTTGTGTAGCCTGTGCAGAGAGGAGAGAACAGGGATAGGCAGAGGCATAGTTGACAGGCTGTAGCAAATGGCTACAATAATGCAGAGGAGATCGGAATGAAATGAACTAAACATCTGGGACAGTAGAGAGCAGGGCCTCCCTCACCAAAAACTTCTACTTCTAACAACTATAATTGTTTCACTGAACCACCCGAACAAAAACTCTACCAACTTCCACCTTTAGAAATCAGAATTGTTGTGAACCACAGCGGTTCAATGTTTAAAGGAATAGACTCAACCCACTTTATTCAGCTAGCTAACTATGACACCATAGCTAACTAGCATGCTAGCATCCAAAAACACACAGTTTAGCACCAACACTTGCATCCAAAAACACACAGTTTAGCGCCAACACTTGGTCACAACAAACCACCAATAGTGTGTTAACACACTAAGCAGATAATTTGTGTCCGTGTCTGTTGGCTAGCTAGCAATGGCCACTGTGTTGACCTTGTTTGAAGAACGGCTAGTTAGCTAGCTTCGTGCTACCCCCGGCACCGCCGAACAACAATGCCAACCCACAGTAACTAACCACAACAGCCCACGATGCCTAGCTATGACGCCATAGCTAACTAGCATGCTAGCATCCAATAACACACAGTTTAGCACCAATACTTGGTTACAACAAACCACCAAGAGTGTGTTAACACACTAAACAGATAATTCATGTCCGTGTCTAGTTTCTTTCGTAACGCAGCAAAAAATTAAGCGTTGGTTAGCTAGCACATTAACATTGGAAACAACTCTCCACCGTTGCACTAAACAGATAAGTACCAATAAACGTTACCAGTAGCTACCCGCTAGCTAGCTAGCATACCAAGAGTGTGTTAACACACAAAACAGATCATTCATGTCCGTGTCAAGTTCCTTTCATAACGCAGCAAAACAAATTAAACGTTGGCTAGCTAGCTAGCACATTAGCTAGCACATTAACATTGGAAACCACTCTCCACCATTGCACTAAACAGATAATAACCAATAAACGTTACCAGTAGCTACCCGCTAGCTAGCTAGCCTCGTGCTTCGCCGGGCTCCGCCGTAACAATACTTAAACAATACGTAAACAATACTTACCTACAATAATTGCCTACGGAAACCTACAATAACTACCTAAATAAGCTACCTACCTACGATCTAAATACATGGTTTAAGCTTTACTCAACACCATATGAGAAGCCAATCTTACCTCCTGCTAGAGGAGGTAAGCTAAGTACACAGCCAATACAACGCAGGAGTGAATTCGGGACAAGTCCCTGAATGTCCTTGAGTGGGCCAGCCAGAGCCCAGACTTGAATCCGATCGAACATCCCTGGTGAGACCTGAGAATAGCAGTGCAGCGACACTACCCATCCAAACTGACAGAGCTTGAGAGGATTTGCAGAGAAGAATGGGAGAAACTCTACAATTTTCATTTTATTTGCAATGACGGCCTACCAAAAGGCAAAAGTCCTCCTGCGGGGATGGGGGCTGGGATTAAAAATAAAAATATAGGACAAAACACACAACACGACAAGAGAGACACCACAACACTACATAAAAAGAGACCTAAGACAACAACATATTATGGCAGCAACACAACATGACAACAGCACAACATGGTAGCAACAAACCATGGTACAAACATTATTGGGCACAGACAACAGCACAAAGGCAAGAAGGTATAGACAAGAATACATCACGCAAAGCAGCCACAACTGTCAGTAAGAGTGTTCATGATTGCTTTGAATGAAGAGATGGAGATAAAACTGTCCAGTTTGAGTGTTTTTTGCAGCTCCTTCCAGTTGCTAGCTGCAGCGAACTGAAAGAGGAGCGACCCAGGGATGTGTGTGCTTTGGGGACCTTTAACAGAATGTGACTGGCAGAACGGGTGTTGTATGTGGAGGATGAGGGCTGCAGTAGGTATCTCAGATAAGGGGGAGTGAGGCCTATGAGCGTTTATAAATAAGCATCAACCAGTTGTTCTTGTGACGGGTATACAGAGATGAACAGTTTACAGAGGAGTATAGATTCTCTGTAATCTAGCATGTGTAGGATGGTAATCTGAATCAGGGTTTGTTTGGCAGCTTGGACAAAAGAGGAGTGATTACGATAGAGGAAACCAAGTCTACATTTAACCTTAGCCTTCAGCTTTGTTATGTGCTGAGAAAAGGACAGTGTACCGTCTAGCCATACCCCAAGTACTTATATGAGGTGACTACCTCAAGCTCCTGAGTCAAATGTTGTACACTTTAAAGGGAATAGGGTGCCATTGGGACACATCCTGAGTAACTCATCATTATGTTGTCCCTGTGTAGACCTAGTATAGGATATGTCATGACTCTCTCCTTGGTGAGGATCAAAATGATCTGAAAACACAACCAAAACAAACAGCAAATGCATCCAACACGTTTTTAGAGTCACAAGCTTGATGTAATCATTGCGTGCTAGGCTGGGCCTGGCTCCCCAGTTGGTGGGACTATGCCCTCCCAGGCCCATTCATGGCTGCACCTTCGCCCAGTCATGTGAAAACCATAGATTAGGGTCTAATTCATTTATTTCAATTGACTGATTTCCTTACATGAAATGTAACTCAGTAAAATCGTTGAAATTGAAATAGAACAGCGCCGGAGAAGATGGCTGCCGTTTTACAGCCCTCTAACCAATTGTACCATTATGTGTGTTTTTCCGCGTTATTTGTAATTTATTTTGTACATAATGTTTCTGCCATCGTCTCTTATAACCAAAAATAGCTTCTGGATATCAGGACAGCGATTACTCACCTCGTATTGGACGAAGATTTTTTCTTCAACGAGGCGGCCGCGAAGGATATCATACAGACACCCGACAATGCCCAAATCCCCGTCATTCGCGTGAGGAAGAGACAGAGATATCGCGGACGTAGATCGGGGTGCCTTGTAAGGATCCGACGGCGAGCGAGTAAACTGCCTCTTCCATCAATCCTATTAGCCAACGTTCAATCTTTTGAAAATAAAGTGGACGATTTAAGATTACGGTTATCCTACCAACGGGACATTAAAAACTGTAATATCTTATGTTTCACGGAGTCGTGGCTGAACGACAACAATGATAACATTCAGCTAGCAGGCTATACGCTACATCGGCAGGACAGAACGGCTGACTCCGGTAAGACAAGGGGTGGCGGTCTGTGTATATTTGTAAACAACAGCTGGTGCACAAAATCAAATACTAAGGAAGTCTCGAGGTTTTGCTCGCCTGAGGTAGAGTATCTTATGACAAGCTGTAGACCACACTATTTACCAAGAGAGTTTTCATCTATATTTTTCATAGCTGTCTATTTACCACCACAAACCAATGCTGGCATTAAGATTGCACTGAATGAGTTGTACAAGGCCATTAATCAACAGGAAAACGCTCATCCAGATGCAGCGCTCCTAGTGGCCGGGGACTTTAATGCAGGGAAACTTAAATCCGTTCTACCTAATTTCTACCAGCATGTTAAATGTGCAACCAGAGGGAAAAAAACTCTAGACCACCTTTACTCCACACACAGAGACACATACAAAGCTCTCCCTCGCCCTCCATTTGGCAAATCTGACCATAACTCTATCCTCCTGATTCCTGCTTATAAGCAAAAACTAAAGCAGGAAGCACCAGTGACTCGGTTAATAAAAAAGTGGTCAGATGACGCAGATGCTAAGCTACAGGACTGTTTTGCTAGCACAGACTGGAACATGTTCCGGGATTCTTCAGACAGCATTGAGGAGTACACCACATCAGTCACTGGCTTCATCAATAAGTGCATCGATGATGTCGTCCCCACAGTGACCGTACGTACATACCCCAACCAGAAGCCATGGATTACAGGAAACATCCGCACTGAGCTAAAGGGTAGAGCTGCCGCTTTCAAGGAACGGGACTCTAACCCGGACGCTTATAAGAAATCCCGCTATGACCTCCGACGAACCATCAAACAGGCAAAGAGTCAATACAGGTCTAAGATTGAATCATACTACACTGGCTCTGACGCTCGTCGGATGTGGCAGGGCTTGAAAACTATTACAGACTACAAAGGGAAGCACAGCCGCGAGCTGCCCAGTGACACAAGCCTACCAGACGAGCTAAACCACTTCTATGCTCGCTTCGAGGCAAGCAACACTGAAGCATGCATGAGAGCACCAGCTGTTCCGGATGACTATGTGATCACGCTCTCCGTAGCCGATGTGAGTAAGACTTTTAAGCAGGTCAACATTCACAAGGCCACAGGGCCAGACGGATTACCAGGATGTGTACTCCGAGCATGTGCTGACCAACTGGCAAGTGTCTTCACTGACATTTTCAACATGTCCCTGACTGAGTCTGTAATACCAACATGTTTCAAGCAGACCACCATAGTCCCCGTGCCCAAGGACTCTAAGATAACCTGCCTAAATGACTACCGACCAGTAGCACTGACGTCTGTAGCCATGAAGTGCTTTGAAAGACTGGTCATGGCTCACATCAACAGCATTATCCCAGAAACCCTAGACCCACTCCAATTTGCATACCGCCCCAACAGATCCACAGATGATGCAATCTCTATCGCACTCCACACTGCCCTTTCCCACCTGGACAAGAGGAACACCTACGTGAGAATGCTATTCATTGACTACAGCTCAGCATTCAACACCATAGTGCCCTCTAAGCTCATCACTAAGCTAAGGATCCTGGGACTAAACACCTCTCTCTGCAACTGGATCCTGGACTTCCTGATGGGCCGCCCCCAGGTGGTAAGGGTAGGTAACAACACATCTGCCACACTGATCCTCAACACGGGGGCCCCTCAGGGGTGCGTGCTCAGTCCCCTCCTGTACTCTCTGTTCACCCATGACTGCATGGCCAGGCACGACTCCAACACCATCATTAAGTTTGCTGACGACACAACAGTGGTAGGCCTGATCACCGACAACGATGAGACAGCCTATAGGGAGGAGGTCAGAGATCTGGCCGTGTGGTGCCAGGACAACAACCTCTCCCTCAACGTGACCAAGACAAAGGAGATGATTGTGGACTACAGGAAAAAAAAGAGGACTGAGCACGCCCCCATTCTCATCGACGGGGCTGTAGTGGAACAGGTTGAGAGCTTCAAGTTCCTTGGTGTCCACATCACCAACGAACTATCATGGTCCAAACACACCAAGACAGTCGTGAAGAGGGCATGACAAAGCCTATTCCCCCTCAGGAGACTAAAAAGATTTGGCATGGGTCCTCAGATCCTCAAAAAATTCTACAGCTGCACCATCGAGAGCATCCTGACTGGTTGCATCACCGCCTGGTATGGCAACTGCTTGGCCTCCGACCGCAAGGCACTACAGAGGGTAGTGCGTACGGCCCAGTACATCACTGGGGCAAAGCTTCCTGCCATCCAGGACCTCTATACCAGGCGGTGTCAGAGGAAGGCCCTCAAAATTGTCAAAGACTCCAGCCACCCTAGTCATAGACTGTTCTCTCTGCTACCGCACGGCAAGCGGTACCGGAGTGCCAAGTCTAGGTCCAAAAGACTTCTCAACAGCTTCTACCCCCAAGCCATAAGACTCCTGAACAGCTAATCATGGCTACCCTGACTATTTGCACTGCCCCCCCACCCCATCCTTTTTAAGCTGCTGCTACTCTGTTAAGTATTTATGCATAGTCACTTTAACTCTACCCACATGTACAGTGGGGAAAAAAAGTATTTAGTCAGCCACCAATTGTGCAAGTTCTCCCATTTAAAAAGATGAGAGAGGCCTGTCACTTTCATCATAGGTACACGTCAACTATGACAGACAAATTGAGAAAAAAAATTCCAGAAAATCACATTGTAGGATTTTTAATGAATTTATTTTCAAATTATGGTGGAAAATAAGTATTTGGTCACCTACAAACAAGCAAGATTTCTGGCTCTCACAGACCTGTAACTTCTTCTTTAAGAGGCTCCTCTGTCCTCCACTCGTTACCTGTATTAATGGCACCTGTTTGAACTTGTTATCAGTATAAAAGACACCTGTCCACAACCTCAAACAGTCACACTTCAAACTCCACTATGGTCAAGACCAAAGAGCTGTCAACGGACACCAGAAACAAAATTGTAGACCTGCACCAGGCTGGGAAGACTGAATCTGCAATAGGTAAGCAGCTTGGTTTGAAGAAATCAACTGTGGGAGCAATTATTAGGAAATGGAAGACATACAAGACCACTGATAATCTCCCTCGATCTGGGGCTCCACGCAAGATCTCACCCCGTGGGGTCAAAATGATCACAAGAACGGTGAGCAAACATCGCAGAACCACACGGGGGGACCTAGTGAATGACCTGCAGAGAGCTGGGACCAAAGTAACAAAGCCTACCATCAGTAACACACTACGCCGCCAGGGACTCAAATCCTGCAGTGCCAGACGTGTCCCCCTGCTTAAGCCAGTACATGTCCAGGCCCGTCTGAAGTTTGCTAGAGTGCATTTGGATGATCCAGAAGAGGATTGGGAGAATGTCATATGGTCAGATGAAACCAAAATATAACTTTTAGGTAAAAACTCAACTCATCGTGTTTGGAGGACAAAGAATGCTGAGTTGCATCCAAAGAACACCATACCTACTGTGAAGCATGGGGGTGGAAACATCATGCTTTGGGGCTGTTTTTCTGCAAAGGGACCAGGACGACTGATCCGTGTAAAGGAAAGAATGAATGGGGCCATGTATCGTGAGATTTTGAGTGAAAACCTCCTTCCATCAGCAAGGGCATTGAAGATGAAACATGGCTGGGTCTTTTAGCATGACAATGATCCCAAACACACCGCCCGGGCAACGAAGGAGTGGCTTCGTAAGAAGCATTTCAAGGTCCTGGAGTGGCCTAGCCAGTCTCCAGATCTCAACCCCATAGAAAATCTTTGGAGGGAGTTGAAAGTCTGTGTTGCCCAGCGACAGCCCCAAAACATCACTGCTCTAGAGGAGATCTGCATGGAGGAATGGGCCAAAATACCAGCAACAGTGTGTGAAAACCTTGTGAAGACTTACAGAAAACGTTTGACCTGTGTCATTGCCAACAAGGGGTAAATAACAAAGTATTGAGAAACTTTTGTTATTGACCAAATACTTATTTTCCACCATAATTTGCAAATAAATTCATAAAAAATCCTACAATGTGATTTTCTGGATTCTTTTTTCTCAATTTGTCTGTCATAGTTGACGTGTACCTATGATGAAAATTACAGGCCTCTCTCATCTTTTTAAGTGGGAGAACTTGCACAATTGTTGGCTGACTAAATACTTTTTTTCCCCACTGTACATATTACCTCAACTACCTCAACTAGCCGGTGCCCCCGCACATTGAATCTGCAACGGTACCCCCCTGTATATATAGCCTCCCTACTGTCACTTTATTTTACTTCTGCTCTTTTTTTTCTCAACACTTTTTTTGTTGTTGTTTTATTCTTACTTTTTTTGTTTAAAATAAATGCACTGTTGGTTAAGGGCTGTAAGTAAGCATTTCACTGTAATGTCTGCACCTGTTGTATTCGGCGCATGTGACCAATAACATTTGGTTTGATTTGATTTGATTTGATGTTGTGCTCATATTTTTCTTCAGTATAATATTATTCATTATGATCTAAAACCTATCCAAGATCAGCACTTCTTGCTACTCTGAGATGCTTTGTGATTACAAGCTATGAGCTAAAAGTTAGGTCAACAAATCATTCATAGTAAAGCAAAAAATTTAAAGTTCTCGCTCTACTATAACCATGAACTTCTCGCTCTCTTTCCTGCTCTCTCTCTCTTCTCTCTCACACAACCGTCACTCTCACTCTCTCTCTCTCTCTCTCTCTCTCTCTTTCTGACACGTGGTGATGATGTCACCTACCTGACGTATTCTGGAAGGACGGAGGCGTGATCGTTGATCAGCAGGTCCTTCACCTGGTTGATGATGGCAAACTTCCAGTTGTCCAGCACCTGGGTTAGTCTGGCTTTTATCTGCTGGAGATGACATGGGAATGTTCATTCACCACTCAGATACAGAAGGTAGACTATACTGTACTATACCACTGGCTGTTCATGTCTTGAAGATAACAAGCTATTAGAACACAATATCTATTCAATATCAATGGATGTATAGAACATACTGCTTGAAGTGTGCTACATAAGAGACTCTACACATACAGGAAGTAGATGACATACTAGTGACTGTGTCTGTTCTGCCTGACCTCTATCAAAGACACTCTACACATACAGGAAGTAGATTACATACTAGACCTTCTAACGATCTTGATATAACCTGTGCTTCAATCCAAACATTACCATCCCAGAAAAACAGAAATTCGTTCCCTTTGGTGCTGGGCTGAGGAGAGGAGAGGCCAGTCTGTCGCCAGCCAGCCCAGTAAGGGCCAGCCCGGGGCCTGAGCCAGCTGGGTCTGGAGATGGGGGAATAAGCCCCTGCATAGCAGAGAGCCATCATGGAGTAGTGAGAAGAGATCCATGACTCCTGTGAGATATACCGTTTGTCTTCTGTGTTTTTAGACTCTGAAATGTTATAAACAAATGTAGGAACATTTGGAGAGAGAAAAATAAGAGAATGTTGGGATTCAACTGCATCTCACCAGAGAACAACATTGATTTATTGGAATATTACAGACCAATGGTCTCTCTGGGTCAGTGTGGGTTCCCCAGGAAGAACAGTTGAATGTTGACAGTAAAATATTTTTGACAAAGCACTGACTGGAACCAAAAGATTTGTTCATAACAGAGACTCAATTAAACAGACCATTTATCAGTGAAACACAGTCTCTCTCTATTGAAGTAGCAGGTGGAAGGGAAACATGTTGCCAGCCTCCATCACTTCTAATAGCAGGTGGAAGGGAAACATGTTGCCAGCCTCCATCACTTCTAATAGCAGGTGGAGGGGAAACATGTTGCCAGCCTCCATCACTTCTAATAGCAGGTGGAGGGGAAACATGTTGCCAGCCTCCATCACTTCTAATAGCAGGTGGAGGGGAAACATGTTGCCAGCCTCCATCACTTCTAATAGCAGGCAGAAGGGAAACATGTTGCCAGCCTCCATCACTTCTAATAGCAGGCAGAAGGGAAACATGTTGTCAGCCTCCATCACTTATTAAGACCAAAGTTTTACAAACTATCTGATGATGATTTATCATAGAAAAGTGTTTACTGTAATTGAATGTCCAGTGATTACAACAACAAGCTTTTTTGTCAAAGCTTTTAAGGTAATTTGCAAGCACAATGAAGCCCGTTTGACTGCAGTAATGTTATTCTACTGGCAGAATATTCCTCTACTGAGAGACCAGAGATGTAGCAGCCAGATAGAACCCATTCCATGCAGCCAGATGCTGTAGAAATAACCTGATCCCTTTTATCACTGTTCAGGAATCTGACTGGGCAGCACTCCCTGGCACGAGTACCAGACCTTCACACACACATACACGCACACATTCGCACACGCACACACACACGCACACGCACACACACACACACACACACACACACACACACACACACACACACACACACACACACACACACACACACACACACACACACACACACACACACACACACACACTATTATTACCCCATCCACCAGCCACAATGATATACTGCTGTAAATACCTTACAGCTGACATCACATACCTGTTGATCAAACAAGCTAACGGTTTAGTCTTTAACTGACATCACATACCTGTTGATCAAACAAGCTAACGGTTTAGTCTTTAACTGACATCACATACCTGTTGATCAAACAAGCTAAGGGTTTAGTCTTTCACCTTCTGTCTACAGCAGAGTTTCCTAAACTCGGTCCTGGCGACCCCAAGGGATGCACATCTTACAGTAAATGGATTCCAGATCCATCTCCTGGACTACAGTATATTGAATATATTGTATATCTTACAGTATATGGATTCTAGATCCACCCCCTTGTATGAGAATATACATATTCCCTGAACAAAACTATGTTTAAAAGAGACTGATACAGACATCTGTTAATCTAACACATTGTTTTGATGTAAAAGAGACTGAAACAGACATCTGCTAAAAGTGAAAGATGATCACGGTGTAAAAACAATTCCTTACCCGTCAGCCTCTCCAGCTCCATGACCATTAGGCATGGCTGTCCTGTAGCTCAGTTGGTAGAGCATGGCGCTTGCAACGCCAGGGTTGTGGGTTCGTTTCCCACGGGGGGCCAGTATGAAAAATGTATGCACTCACTAACTGTAAGTCGCTCTGGATAAGAGCGTCTGCTAATTGACCTAAATGTAAATGTAAATGACCGTCAGCCTCTCTAGCACCATGACCATCAGGCTTTCCAGCTCCATCAGCTTCTCTAGCTGATGGTCATGGACTAACCAAGATGGATAAAAGGTTGAGTACGTGTTGTTGTTGTTTTTACAGTGCAGAGAGAAAGCTAGGTGGAGGTGAAGTTGTTCTACACATCAATATAACGAGCCAATCACAGCTGAGATGGAGAGCAGTGTGTTTGATAGATCAGCTGTAGCTGGAGTGAGATTGAGAGTGGTTGTGATACAACTGGGAGGGAATTATCCCTCCAAAAAAGAGAATACAAAATAAAGTGTACAGTTTGGCATGAGAACACTGATGAAAGGTCAAACCATAATAAAATATATAATAAAAATGGTCTCAATATCTTATTTTTATAGTAACTTTACTTGACTTCTAAGGTTCTAGGGTTCTCTTCCAGGGGTTCTTAATATTCCAGGTGTTCTGTGGAAAAGACTGATAGAGCATTCTCTTCCTTTGGCCAAGCTCCTGAAGTGTGGAACTAATTACCAGACCGCATAAAAATGAAAACTATAAGCTATAAGTCTCTTCTAACTTCAAGTCTTGTCCTATGGCTAAAAAATAACAATTTTTCTATTGATTTATATATTGCACGAATATTCATCTTTACCTCCACCAATCACCTCTCCAGAACACCAAAGCCAATGGTGATATACTGAGAGGATAAGCAGAGGCTGAATGGGTTAAAACGGATTCAAAACAAACAGAGAAATTAGTGCTGCCTTACATCTGGTATGTGCAGTGGGGAGAACAAGTATTTGATACACTGCCGATTTTGCAGGTTTTCCTACTTACAAAGCATGTAGAGGTCTGTAATTGTTATCATAGGTACACTTCAACTGTGAGAGACGGAATCTAAAACAAAAATCCAGAAAATCACATTGTATGATTTTTAAGTAATTAATTTGCATTTTATTGCATGACATACAGTGGGGGAAAAAAGTATTTAGTCAGCCACCAATTGTGCAAGTTCTCCCACTTAAAAAGATGAGAGAGGCCTGTAATTTTCATCATAGGTACATGTCAACTATGACAGACAAAATGAGAAAAAAAAATCCAGAAAATCACATTGTAGGATTTTTAATGAATTTATTTGCAAATTATGGTAGAAAATAAGTATTTGGTCAATAACAAAAGTTTCTCAATACTTTGTTATATACCCTTTGTTGGCAATGACACAGGTCAAACATTTTCTGTAAGTCTTCACAAGGTTTTCACACACTGTTGCTGGTATTTTGGCCCATTCCTCCATGCAGATCTCCTCTAGAGCAGTGATGTTTTGGGGCTGTCGCTGGGCAACACGGACTTTCAACTCCCTCCAAAGATTTTCTATGGGGTTGAGATCTGGAGACTGGCTAGGCCACTCCAGGGCCTTGAAATGCTTCTTACGAAGCCACTCCTTCGTTGCCCGGGCGGTGTGTTTGGGATCATTGTCATGCTGAAAGACCCAGCCACGTTTCATCTTCAATGCCCTTGCTGATGGAAGGAGGTTTTCACTCAAAATCTCACGATACATGGCCCCCATTCAGTCTTTCCTTTACACAGATCAGTCGTCCTGGTCCCTGTCCTGGTCCCTTTGCAGAAAAACAGCCCCAAAGCATGATGTTTCCACCCCCATGCTTCACAGTAGGTATGGTGTTCTTTGGATGCAACTCAGCATTCTTTGTCCTCCAAACACGACGAGTTGAGTTTTTACCAAAAAGTTCTATTTTGGTTTCATCTGACCATATGACATTCTCCCAATCTTCTTCTGGATCATCCAAATGCACTCTAGAAAACTTCAGACGGGCCTGGACATGTACTGGCTTAAGCAGGGGGACACGTCTGGCACTGCAGGATTTGAGTCCCTGGCGGCGTAGTGTGTTACTGATGGTAGGCTTTGTTACTTTGGTCCCAGCTCTCTGCAGGTCATTCACTAGGTCCCCCTGTGTGGTTCTGGGATTTTTGCTCACCGTTCTTGTGATCATTTTGACCCCACGGGGTGAGATCTTGCGTGGAGCCCCAGATCGAGGGAGATTATCAGTGGTCTTGTATGTCTTCCATTTCCTAATAATTGCTCCCACAGTTGATTTCTTCAAACCAAGCTGCTTACCTATTGCAGATGCAGTCTTCCCAGCCTGGTGCAGGTCTACAATTTTGTTTCTGGTGTCCTTTGACAGCTCTTTGGTCTTGGCCATAGTGGAGTTTGGAGTGTGACTGTTTGAGGTTGTGTCTTTTATACTGATAACAAGTTCAAACAGGTGCCATTAATACAGGTAACGAGTGGAGGACAGAGGAGCCTCTTAAAGAAGAAGTTACAGGTCTGTCAGAGCCAGAAATCTTGCTTGTTTGTAGGTGACCAAATACTTATTTTCCACCATAATTTGCAAAAAAATGCTACAATGTGATTTTCTGGAGAAAAAAAATCTCAATTTGTCTGTCATAGTTGACGTGTACCTATGATGAAAATTACAGGCCTCTCTCATCTTTTTAAGTGGGAGAACTTGCACAATTGGTGGCTGACTAAATACTTTTTTTCCCCACTGTATGTATACTATAGCTAAGTAATACAAAGTGTATGTTGTGTAGTAAGCTGTTAGTAGCCCATGTGCCTCAACCTAATAATTTGGTCCTTTTCCCCCTCATAAATTAGCCTACTGTTCTGACTTGGTGGTGTACATGGTACAATGATTCTCTACACTGGACTTGCTTGTTTTGTAACATAAACTGAAATTGGGATAACTATTAACATTTTAGCAACCAGGAAATGGCAGAATGATTTCTGAATAGTGCATCTTTAACTGAAGCTGTGTGGTCTTTCCTTGAGTGTGTTTCAGCAGGGTGAGGTCAGAGAGATCTTTCAAGTCAGTATTTTTCTGAACTCATAAAATCCTTTACACGATCTGATGGGATGAATGTTCAACCCCATTAAAATGACAATAAGGTCTATATAGTACCTTTAAGTTAAGACCTCACAGATATGTTGATGGAAAAGCAGTTCATTTAATGATATTCATTGATTCTTAAAGAATATAACTTATGTATCATGAACCTCATCTTGAGGAGTCACCTGTGACAGTATTCATAAAGAGTAGGAGTACTGATCTGGGATCAGTTTTTCCTTTTAGATCATAATGAAACAGATTAAATGGACAGGGGGGACCTGATCCTAGATCAGCACTCCTCCTCTGGGAAACTGCCTTTATGAATAAGGGCCCAGGAGTCACCAGGACCAAGAAACCGAACACATACTGTTGTGAAGTCTAGTTACAGCAGGTGTTTACTGCCATCTAGTGGAAGATACCAATAAAACACCATTATCAGTGTGGGGAGGCGGCTGAGCTGAAACAGAAAGTAAATTTGTTATTTTGTACAGGATCCATTTTGAGACGACAGAGCAGAAAGCACTATATGGAGAGAAGTATAAAATAAAGTAAGTATTTCTGAACAATAATCTATTCTAAAGGACAGAGTAAGAGAATGAATACCTGTAATGACATATTACTAGTTAGTAGAACTGCTACTTGAGCTTAGTTGCTGACAGACAGCAGTTTTCAAAGTGGAAACTAATCAGTAGGCCTACATGTTATCAGTCAAACGTCTGGTAAAGATGGTGGAGGAGCTTTTAAATGATATGGTTTGATGTTTATCTTAGGGTTTCTCAATCCTTTTGTTCTTGCCCAGCATTTACACACCTGATTCAACTAATCATCAAATATTTTTAGACAGTTTAATATCTGAGGCATACAGATGAAAATTTTCAAATTAAAACATTTTGGGTTTGTAGGCCTGTTTACAATTATTATAGGCCTACAGAAATTCACATTTGAGAAAAAAACACAACTAAACCTGGTTTCAAGTAAATGATTGGTTTAGCTAAAATAATGTAAGAGAAAAAAAATGAAGCAAGATTCGGTACAATGTCATGAGTTACTGCTGTTGCAGACAACTGACTGTTAGCGCCACCCTCTGGTTACTGTTACTGAGACGACAAAGGAGAAGACTATATTGAGAGAAGTAAAAAATAAAGTATTTCTGAACAATAATATATTCTAAAGGACAGAGTAAGAGAATAAATACCTTGAATGACATTATTACTACTTATTAGAAGGATCACAAACTCACAGGGTTCTGTCATATTATTATCCCGTACACCAGTGATGCCAGAAGTTGTGATTTCCTCATATTAAAGTGAAAGTAAGTGTGTAGCTTACGCAGTTACAATATGCCTATTGAAACTGGCGCACATTTCTCGTCCACATTAGAAGTCAGATAAATGTGTTGATTTGAAGGAAAGATGGGCAGACTCTGGTAAATCTAGGCTACATAGAACTATTATAAAGTTAGGTCGTCAGTCAGACATTCAATAGACAGAGTAGGCTTGAGATATGATTTTGTATCATGCTGACCAACCTGGGCCTGGTTTCCGCGATGGAAGTTAGGTTTAACACTGGGAACGAGTAATAAGTGGGTTAACGATCATTAACAAAATACAGAGTTGAGTAAACGCTATTTTACAAATAAAAAGGTGTATAAGTGCGTTTACGTGGGTTAACCTTCCACTACATCCCTGTTGATGCGGTGTGCAGCATAGAGCGCATAGTCCTTTAGTCTCTATGGGCCAGATGGCCAGTTGGTGAGGTCCACAGCATGGGGAAAGAAACTGTTCAGATGGGGGTCTATAACATCCAATCACATAGGTTTACAGCAGCTGACAGTTGCAATTTCATTGCTAGTAACTCAAACTGCCTTGGTTTAGATAAAGACAATATCAGTAAAGATTAAAAAGGATATCACTTATAAATCATGAGCCTCACCTTGAGGAGTCACCTGTGACAGTATTCATAGAGTGCTGATCTAGGATCAGTTTAGCCTTTTAGATCATAATGAAACAGATTAGATGGACAGGGGGGACCTGATCCCAGATCAGCACTCCTCCTCTGAGACACTGCCTTAATGAATAAGGGCCCAGGAGTCACCAGGACCAAGAACCTGAACACATACTGTTGTGAAGTCTATTCTAAAGGACAGAGTACGTGAATGAATACCTGGAATTAGATATTACTAGTTAATAGAACTTCTACTTGAGCTTAGTTGCTGACAGACAGCAGTTTTCAAAGTGTTATAAGGTAGGCTATTTAGATTGTCGTTATGGAGACACCTATATTACAAACCTTTTTCCATAAAACATATGAACGCTCTAGAACTGATGCGCATCAAGAAATAAGCTCAGGAAAACTACTTGAGGCACTCCAGAGCACGTTAGATAAATTCACTCGGGGGTGGTTTAAACTGCATTCTAATGTCGACTTTTCTTATGGAAAACCATATCATGCGAAGGTTTTTACGCATGCTGAGTTCTTGGTTCTCGCGAGTGGAAATTTGAAATGAAAGTTATGGAACTCCCTCATGTGCTTCTGTTATGAGAAAAACTCCATAATGAAACTGATGTTAAATGTGGAGAATGATACATCTGTTGGCCATTAAATAGCCTATTAATTTGTATGCCTGTGTAGGCTACTGTAGCCTACCTGGAGCTGGCAAACATATTTAATAAATAGCCTATAACTTCAATTTATTGTTAATGTAGCCTTGTGTTATTATGTAATTTTTAATGTTTAGTTAATTCAATTGGAAGTTAAAGTGTCACCATGGTCACAGTTCTATCTCAATTGCTGATCTGATGTTAGAATGCATTAGATTGAAGGTAACAGTCAGTCAGATCAGGCTACAGGTATAAAAACAACCTGGCTGTTGTTGACAAGCATGGGCCTATTCAGTTCATATCCATATTATTCATATTTGATTCAGTGATTGAAATTACGACCCCCATCCTCAGTAGCCTATTCCAGCAGCCTACTGAGCAACAGAAGCACTTCTTACCTCAAAATCGCCTTGCTATTCATGTTAAATAAATGAATCTGTAAATTTGAACTCAGCAAACTGCTAAATATTTCAGCTTACATCTTGCCAGGTTACTGTAGGCTATCTGAAATAAGATGTAGGCCTATCAGGGGCTATGTTTTTGTGCTAGTTTTCAGGCATTGTGGGCGGGTTTTGAGTAATCATTGGGCTAGAAAAATGTATTGCATTAAATCACCTGACTGTTTGGATGTGTATGTTAGTAAATGTTATATTTCTAAGAGATAATGACTAAAAGATAACAATTGACATTCAATAATTAGTTGTCACTGTGTTAACCACAACCAACATGCTGGATCTCTGTTTAAGGGTCATTGCTCAAATGAGTCTCTCTGGGGAGAGAGCGGAGGGGGGCCCTGCCTCTAAGATGAGTCTCTCTGGGGAGAGAGAGGAGGGGGGCCCTGCCTCTAAGATGAGTCTCTCTGGGGAGAGAGAGGAGGGGGACCCTGCCTCTAAAATGAGTCTCTCTGGGGAACATGACACCAAAGCTAAGAGGTGAGATGACAATATTGTTTAAGAATGTACTGTTTACTGACATCTAGTGGAAGATACCAATAAAACGTTTGAGTTTTTTCATCAGAAATGATTGCTTATGGGTACATTCAATATAACTGTTCTAGATTTTAGATGAGTACGAAAATGTGTTTTTATGCAAAACGCTATATCCATTGTTTAGCTGGATTGGAATGTTTGTATCCTGTATATTTGACTGTGATATGTGGTTGTCTCATCTAGCTACCTTAAAATTAATGCATTTACAGATTACATTTGAATTTGACCTAGTTTCTCACAGTTGGAAAATAATACTGCAGCAACAGCAAATGTGCATTATTATGTGGGTAATGGGGATATTTTTTGTAGGGGTTGATCCATTTCTCATTAGGGCAAATCAAGTCTGACATTTTTAAGTGGAAATTACACACTTTAGAAGCATTTATAAGGTCTTGTAGTGGTTTAATAATTTCATTAAACAATAAAAGCTAATTTACCAACATTTCTGAAAATGGATATATAGTGTTTTGGAATGAAACTCTTCTTATGTTTCCCCATCTGAGCTCAAAGTAGATGAGAGATGTAATGTTTGTCTCTGTTGTGTTGAAGTCCAATCAAGCGGAAGAGACCAGCCTCCCCTGTACCCAGCTGTGTGTCCATGAAGAGTGACTGGTCTATGAAACAACCTGAACAGTTTAGAGCGGGAGACTTTTCTACTGAACAAATGTAAGAAAAACTCATGGGTCATGTGGTCAGTGAGTTAAACAACACTGTCTCTAGTAATTTCTCCTCTCCCATTTTCCCATTTATTTTTGTTGTTTTCATAATCCATAGGTTAACCATTTTTTCCATTTAATATAGTCCTAAAACAATATTAAACAAACACAACATTCCCTCCCTGTGTGTGTGTGTGCACTCCCTGGATGAGGAGATGTAATCTCTATCCTGATTGCCTAGTCACTTTTACCCCTACCTACACCTCAGTTACCTCAACTACCTGGTACCCCTGCACATTGACTCAGTACTGGTACTCCTTGTAGCCACATTATTACCTCAACTACATAGGCAAATCCTTTTTTCAATTTTCATAGTCCTGAAACAATATTAAACAAACACAACATTCCCTCCGTGTGTTTGTGTGTGTGTGCGTGTATGTGTGTGTGAAGGTCTGGTACTCATGCCAGGGAGTGCTGCCCAGTCAGATTCCTGAACAGTGATAAAAGGGATCAGGTTATTTCTACAGCATGTTGCTGCATGGAATGGGTTCTATCTGGCTGCTACATCTCTGGTCTCTCAGTAGATGTCACGATCGTCAGGAACAGATGAGGACCAAGGCGCAGCGTTGCAGGCAAACATACTCTTTATTCCGAGACACGATCAAAACAACAAATGATACGTGACAGTTCACGGTCTACCATAAACAGACTAGAAACAAAAACCCACCAACACAAAGGGAAAGACACAGTTTAAATATGGCTCCCAATCAGAGACAACCAGCACCAGCTGACACTCGTTGCCTCTGATTGGGAGTCACTCAGGCCAACATAGAAATACAAACTAGAACTCCCAACATAGCAATAGAATACATAGAACTACACACCCTGGCTCAACATAACAGTGTCCCCAGAGCCAGGGCGTGACAGTACCCCCCCCTAAAGGCGCGGACTCCGACCGCGCCAACTAAATACCACAGGGGAGGGACCGGGTGGGCACTCCGCCTTGGCGGCGGATCCGGCTCCGGGCCTGATCCCCACTCCCTCTCCAACCCCCCAAAGTACCCCTGGTCCGGTCTGGCCCCGCTGGCCGGAGCTGGACTGCACACTGATGGAGCGGATTGCTCTAGCTCCGGCGTAAAACATCTGACCAGTGCCGAACCAGGCACCAGTGGAACAGGCACGGGCCGTGCCGGACTGACGACGCCCACCACTGGCTTGGTGTGGAGAACAGGCACGGGCCGTGCTGGACTGACAACGCACACCACTGGCTTGGTGTGAGGAGCAGGAGTGAGCCGAACCGGGCTGACGAAACGCACCACTGGCTTGGTGTGGGGAGCAGGAACGGGCCGAGCCGGGCTGACGAAGCGCACCACTGACTTGGTGCGGGGAGCAGGAACGGGCCGAGCCGGGCTGACGAAGCGCACCACTGACTTGGTGCGGGGGGCAGGAACGGGCCGAGCCGGGCTGACGAAGCGCACCACTGACTTGGTGCGGGGAGCAGGAACGGGCCGAGCCGGGCTGACGAAGCGCACCACTGACTTGGTGCGGGGAGCAGGAACGGGCCGAGCCGGGCTGACGAAGCGCACCACTGACTTGGTGCGGGGAGCAGGAACGGGCCGAGCCGGGCTGACGAAGCACACCACTGACTTGGTGCGGGGAGCAGGAACGGGCCGAGCCGGGCTGACGAAGCGCACCACTGACTTGGTGCGGGGAGCAGGAACGGGCCGAGCCGGGCTGACGAAGCGCACCACTGACTTGGTGCGGGGAGCAGGAACAGACCGGACCGTACTGGGGACACACACCACTGGCCCTAAACCGGGATCTGGAACGGGCCGGACCGGACTGGTAACACACCCCAGTACCTCTCGCCGTGCCTCTACACCTTCCATCCCCTCTTCTACCAGTGGCCCCCGTAACTTGGCGGCCTCCTCTGCCAACCCGCTGGACCGCTCTATCGCGGCCTCCTGCTGCCCCGACGTCGTGAGCCCCCCCCTAAAAATTTTCTGGGGGTCTCTCCTCCCCGTGGGCCAGGCCTCTATAGTTCTCGTCCAACTCTCGCTCTTCTGCCCCCAACTCCCGCTATTCAGCTCCTCAATTGGCTTGACCCAGTCGAAGCTCTTCCTCCATTGTTCCCAAGTCCACTCTCTCTGCTCTTCACTCGGCTTGACCCAGTCGAGGCTGCCACGGAGATCTGCTAGGGATTTCCCTGGCGATGGCTCCTCGACTCGCTGCTTGGTCCAGAAGTGGTGGGTTTTTCTGTCACGATCGTCAGGAACAGATGAGGACCAAGGTGCAGCGTTGCAGGCAAACATACTCTTTATTCCGAGACACGATCAAAACAACAAATGATACGTGACAGTTCACGGTCTACCATAAACAGACTAGAAACAAAAACCCACAAACACAAAGGGAAAGACACAGTTTAAATATGGCTCCCAATCAGAGACAACCAGCACCAGCTGACACTCGTTGCCTCTGATTGGGAGTCACTCAGGCCAACATAGAAATACAAACTAGAACTCCCAACATAGCAATAGAATACATAGAACTACACACCCTGGCTCAACATAACAGTGTCCCCAGAGCCAGGGCGTGACAGTAGAGGAATATTCTGCCAGTAGAATAACCTTACTGCAGTCAAACGGGCTACATTGTGCTTGCAAATTACCTTAAAAGCTTTGACAAAAATGTTTTGTTATTGTTGTAATCACTGGACATTCAATTACAGTAAACACTTTTCTGTGATAAATCATCATAAGATAGTTTGTAATCCTTTGGTCTTAATACGTGATGGAGGCTGGCAACATGTTTCCCCTCCACCTGCTATTAGAACTCCCTGGATGAGGAAATGTAATCTCATGTTTTGTCCACAGACACCAACAGGAGAGATCGGAGTCAGAGATTCTCAGTGGTCAGTCTTCCCAGAGTCATCAAACAGACCTGGCCTCCATATTCAGTGTATGTGGTCCTGTTATGTACATTTGTTTTTGTTTACCTCAAGTAAAGTTGATCTGTCAATCATTCATTAATGTGTTAATGAGAAAGCATTTAGTCTCTTGCTTAACTTATTTACTTTATTTATTTCAGTTGCTTGAAGAGAATATTATGACATTTGTGAAGAACGAGCTGAAGAGGTTCAAGAGGATTCTTAGTCCAGATCTCCCACAAGGCTTTGAGTGTCAGAAGCAGGATAAGGAAGTGGTGGATGCTGAAGATGAGAAGCAGGAGAGCAGTGCCAGAGAGGGGGCTCTGAAGATCACACTGCACGTCCTGAGGAAAATGAACCAGAAGGAGCTTGCTGACACACTGGAGAAAAGTAAGAGCTGTTTGCCTCATGTTGAATGGTGTTTTATAACAAACATTTAAACGCTGTAGCTAAAGTACATGTTGATTAATTTAGACAGATAAAAGAGAGAGAGAGAGATAGGAGAGACAGGGAGACAACATTAATAATACCAATAATAATATAATCAGTCAAACCAGTGTGTAATGCATTATGAAAACATTTAAACATTTATACAGTCAGTTAAGAGAATACATTATTAATATGTACAACATTATAACACAGTCCTACAATACTGTAGGCATTAAAACAGACGTAATATTAATATCCTCTGTGTTATGTCTAGATTCAGATGAGCTTGATGTCATTTGCCAACGTGAACTCAAATCTCATCTAAAGAAGAAATTTCAATGTGTATTTGAGGGGATCGCTAAACAAGGAAACCCAACACTTCTCAATAAGATCTACACAGAGCTCTACATCACAGAGGGTGGAAATGGAGAGGTCAATAATGAACATGAGCTGAGACAGATTGAGACGACAGCCAGGAAACAAGCAAGACCAGAGATGGCAATCAAATGTAACGACATCTTCAAACCCTTAACTGGACAAGACAAACTTATCAGATCTGTGCTGACAAAGGGAGTCGCTGGCATTGGAAAAACAGTCTCTGTGCAGAAGTTCATTCTGGACTGGGCTGAAGGGAAAGCAAATCAGGATGTCCAATTTGTATTTTCATTCCCTTTTCGGGAGCTGAATTTGATGAAAGGGGAAAAACACACTTTGATTGAACTTCTCAATCACTTCTCAATGGAAACCAAAGAATCAAGAATCTCCAACTACGACAAGTACAAAGTTCTGTTCATCTTTGATGGTCTGGATGAGTGCCAACTGCCCCTAGACTTCCAGAAGAACAAGATCTGTTATGACGTCACAAAGTCAACCTCAGTGGATGTTCTGCTGACAAATCTCATCAAAGGAAATCTGCTTCCCTCTGCTCTCCTCTGGATAACTACCCGACCTGCAGCAGCCAATAAGATCCCTTCAGGGTGTGTTGACCAGGTGACAGAGGTACGAGGGTTCAATGACCCACAGAAGGAGGAGTACTTCAGGAAGAGATTCAGTGATCAAGACCTGGCCAGCAGAATCATCTCACACATAAAGACATCAAGGAGCCTCCACATCATGTGCCACATTCCAGTCTTCTGTTGGATTTCTGCAATAGTCCTTGAACACATGCTGAAACATAAGAGAGAAGAGATGCCCAAGACTCTGACTGGGATGTACACACACCTTGTGGTCTTTCATACCATAAAGAAGAATGACAAGTATCTTGGGAAAGAAGAGACAGGTCCACACTGGAATAAAGAGAGCATTCTGTCACTGGGAAAACTGGCTTTTCAACAGCTTGTGAAAGGCAATCTGATTTTCTATGAAGAAGACCTGAAAGAGGTTGGCATTGATGTCAATGAAGCCCTGGTGTACTCAGGATTGTGCACACAGCTCTTTAAAGAGGAATCTGGGCTGTACCAGGACAAGGTGTACTGCTTCGTGCATCTGAGCATTCAGGAGTTTCTGGCTGCTGTATATGTGTTCCTCTCATTCATCAACAACAATGAGAATCTAATGGCCGAACCGCAATTAACGTCCAGTAACTATTTTGCGCTGAAGCCTGAAGTTACTGTCTACAAGAGTGCTGTGGATAAAGCTTTACAAACTGAGACAGGAAACCTGGACCTTTTCCTCCGCTTCCTTCTGGGCCTCTCAATGGAGTCCAATCAGAAGCACTTACGAGGTCTACTGACAAAGACAAGAAGCAGCTCACAGAGCCATGAAGAAACAGTCAAGTACATCAAGGAGAAGATCAGGGAGAATCCCTCTCCAGAGAGGTGCATCAATCTGTTCCACTGTCTGAATGAACTGAATGACCATTCTCTAGTGGAAGAGATCCAAAGCTACCTGAGCTCAGGAAGTCTCTCAGAAGCCAAACTGTCACCTGCACAGTGGTCAGCTCTGGTCTTTGTGTTGCTGACTTCAGAAAAGGAGCTGGATGTGTTTGACCTGAAGAAATACTCCAGATCAGAGGAAGGTCTTCTGAGGCTGCTGCCAGTGGTCAAAGCCTCCAGAGCTGCTCTGTGAGTACATAAAATGACATTTAAGTACTAATCATCAGGAAGAAATATTCAGTTTAGAGAAAAATATGTGTTATTGAATTATGTATTGAATCAATGTATTGATATTCACATTAGTATAAAGATTAGACCCTACAATTCTAGGAGACAGAAGATGAATCTAAATGTTGTTTGACAGAATAAACCAAATGCCTCTGCCATTGTCCTTCTAAACTATTGCTGTTAAATTAACAGTTTGTTTGTGAAATCATGATGATCTCTCTGTCAGGCTGTCAGGCTGTGGAGTCACAGAGAAAGGCTGTGCTTCTCTGGTCTCAGCTCTGAAGTCAAACCCCTCACATCTGAGAGTTCTGGATCTGTGTAACAATGACCTGAAGGATTCAGGAGTGAAGCTTCTCTCTGCTGGACTGGGGAATCCCCACTGTAAACTGGAGACTCTGAGGTCAGTATTTCTGTAGTTGGTCAACAAGTGATAACTGTTCACCAGATCCACATGTGTTTACCAGGCACACATAGTCCACACCATATGTGATTAGACAGTGAGGCTTAAAGTTTTAAATTTGGTGCTAAGCTCCAGCATTTTGGATTTTAGATATGTTTCATATTAGGTGACAGTACATAATGTCACCTTTTATTTGAAGTTAATGGTGAGAGGTTAGCATGTTTTGTTGTAGCCTCTGTAACTCGCTCACTCATTATTATTCATGATTCATTCATGATTTTTCTTAATCATGGCTTGATGTAGTCATTGCGGTCAAAGAATATGGGACCATATACTATACTTTTGACTACTTTAATACACTATAAGTGAATTGGTCAGAATACTTATGACTTCTTCAAATAGGGGTCTAGATACATTAAGTGCTTTTATTATTCTAAACAGTGAAAGAGATATGTATAAAAATACCCTCAAATAAAAGGTGACATTATATACTGTCACCTCATATGAAACATTTGATCTGAAATCACAAATACTGGAGTATAGAGCAACATTTAAAATGTTAGCTTCACTGTCAAAATAGATATGGTGTGGACTGTATACACAATACAATCTAAATCTGAAACCTCACTGTCTGTCTTTTGACTGATTCTACTTTTTAAACTGGTCTGGTCAGTCTACTCAAATATTTGTGCTATATACGTTTCTATCTACAAAAAATACTTCAATAATTTGTCATTTGTAATAATGATGCATTCATTAGTTTATGAATATATATGGTAGGTTTCAGGACACTGATATACAGTGGGGAAAAAAAGTATTTAGTCAGCCACCAATTGTGCAAGTTCTCCCACTTAAAAAGATGAGAGAGGCCTGTAAATTTCGTCATAGGTACACGTCAACTATGACAGACAAAATGAGAAAAAAAAATCCAGAAAATCACATTGTAGGATTTTTTATTTATTTATTTGCAAATTATGGTGGAAAATAAGTATTTGGTCAATAACAAAAGTTTCTCAATACTTTGTTATATACCCTTTGTTGGCAATGACACAGGTCAAACGTTTTCTGTAAGTCTTCACAAGGTTTTCACACACTGTTGCTGGTATTTTGGCCCATTCCTCCATGCAGATCTCCTCTAGAGCAGTGATGTTTTGGGGCTGTCGCTGGGCAACACAGACTTTCAACTCCCTCCAAAGATTTTCTATGGGGTTGAGATCTGGAGACTGGCTAGGCCACTCCAGGACCTTGAAATGCTTCTTACGAAGCCACTCCTTCGTTGCCCGGGCGGTGTGTTTGGGATCATTGTCATGCTGAAAGACCCAGCCACGTTTCATCTTCAATGCCCTTGCTGATGGAAGGAGGTTTTCACTCAAAATCTCACGATACATGGCCCCATTCATTCTTTCCTTTACACGGATCAGTCGTCCTGGTCCCTTTGCAGAAAAACAGCCCCAAAGATGATGTTTCCACCCCCATGCTTCACAGTAGGTATGGTGTTCTTTGGATGCAACTCAGCATTCTTTGTCCTCCAAACACAACGAGTTGAGTTTTTACCAAAAAGTTATATTTTGGTTTCATCTGACCATATGACATTCTCCCAATCCTCTTCTGGATCATCCAAATGCACTCTAGCAAACTTCAGACGGGCCTGGACATGTACTGGCTTAAGCAGGAGGACACATCTGGCACTGCAGGATTTGAGTCCCTGGCGGCGTAGTGTGTTACTGATGGTAGGCTTTGTTACTTTGGTCCCAGCTCTCTGCAGGTCATTCACTAGGTCCCCCTGTGTGGTTCTGGGATTTTTGCTCACCGTTCTTGTGATCATTTTGACCCCATGGGGTGAGATCTTGCGTGGAGCCCCAGATCGAGGGAGATTATCAGTGGTCTTGTATATCTTCCATTCCCTAATAATTGCTCCCACAGTTGATTTCTTCAAACCAAGCTGCTTACCTATTGCAGATTCAGTCTTTCCAGCCTGGTGCAGGTCTACAATTTTGTTTCTGGTGTCCTTTGACAGCTCTTTGGTCTTGGCCATAGTGGAGTTTGGAGTGTGACTGTTTGAGGTTGTGGACAGGTGTCTTTTATACTGATAACAAGTTCAAACAGGTGCCATTAATACAGGTAACGAATGGAGGACAGAGGAGCCTCTTAAAGAAGAAGTTACAGGTCTGTGAGAGCCAGAAATCTTGCTTGTTTGTAGGTGACCAAATACTTATTTTCCACCATAATTTGCAAATAAATTCATTAAAAATCCTACAATGTGATTTTCTGGAAAAGATTTTCTCAATTTGTCTGTCATAGTTGACATGTACCTATGATGAAAATTACAGGCCTATCTCATCTTTTTAAGTGGGAGAACTTGCACAATTGGTGGCTGACTAAATACTTTTTTCCCCCACTGTATACTGCCACTATTTTCACCACCAAAGAATAGCAGTGTGGTTTTAATTTGATTTCAATCTTTGCAGGCTGTCACGCTGTCAAGTCACAGAGGAAGGCTGTGCTTCTCTGGTCTCAGCTCTGAGGTCAAACCCCTCACACCTGAGAGAGCTGGATCTGAGTAACAATGACCTGAAGGATTCAGGAGTGAAGCTTCTCTCTGCTGGACTGGAGAATCCCCACTGTAAACTGGAGACTCTGAGGTCAGTATTCATGTAGTTGGTCAACAAGTGATAAAAATAAAAAAATAAAAAAACAAGTGATAACTGTTCACCAGATCCACATGTGTTTACCAGGCACAGATAATCTACACCATATATGTTTGGACAGTGAACCTTTTAAATTTGGTGCTACGCTCCAGCATTTTGGATTTGAGATAAAAAGTTTCACATTAGGTGACAGTACAGAATGTCACCTTTTATTTGAGGTTAATGGTATTAGCATGTTTTTTGTAGCCTCTGTAACTCTCTCACTCATTATTATTAGTGATTCATTCATGATCTTTCTCAGTCATGGCAGTCACAGGCTTGATGGAGTCATTGCGTTCAATGAATATGGGACCAAATACTATACTTTTGACTACTTTAATACACTATAAGTGAATTGGTCAGAATACTTATGACTTCTTCAAATCGGGGGACAAGATACATACATTCCTTTTATTTTTCTAAATGGTGAAAAATAATTGTATTAAAATACCCTCAAATAAAAGGTGACATTATATAATCTCACCTCATATGAAACAGTTGTGGACTGTATACTCAATACAATCTAAATCTGATACCTCACTGTCTGTCTTTTGACTGATACTGCTTTTTAAACTGGTCTGGTCAGTCTACTCAAATATTTGTACTTTATATTTTTCTCTCTACAAGCAATGCTTTGATCATTTGTTATTTCTAATCATACCTTAATTTATGAATATATTCAGGACAGTGATATATCTGAAAATGTTGGAAAAAATATACTGTCACTATTTTCACCACCGAAAAATAGCAGTATGATTTAAAAATGATTTTACTCTTTGCAGGCTGTCACGCTGTCTAGTCACAGAGGAAGGCTGTGCGTTTCTGGTCTCAGCTCTGAGGTCCTTCCCCTGTCACCTGAGAGAGCTGGATCTGAGCTACAATCACCCAGGAGACTCAGGAGTCAGACTGCTCTCTGCTGGACTGGGGGATCCACACTGCAGACTGGAGAAACTCAAGTATGTAGAGGGTTTATATCAATGTTCATATCAGACATGTTGGAGTTATCAGGCTAGTTAAGACAACCATTCTTACCAACACTTGGACAAAGTTATATGGTTATTGTGTGTGTGTGTGTGTGTGTGTGTGTGTGTGTGTGTGTGTGTGTGTGTGTGTGTGTGTGTGTGTGTGTGTGTGTGTGTGTGTGTGTGAGAGAGAGAGTTCACGTGCATCACTCAATGACTGTCTGTTCTTCTGCTTACCGCTACAGTGTGGAACATGGTGGAGAGTACACAATGAAACCTGGGCATAGAAAATGTGAGTGTTGACTGCTGTGAAGAATATGACTAAGAATAAGTCTTAATTCAAGTGAAGTCAAAGTCAAAGACCACCATCATTACTTACTTGGTCATATTAAATATAAGCTGTAGTTCTACAGAAGTAGAAATCAGGAACACCAACGTTTAGAAAGTGTTGCTTTGACAATTTGTTATTCTGTGTATGTGTGTGGCGTGTTCATGTTACATAAGAAATGTGTGTGTGTGTTCATGCATGCATACAGGTGTGTGTGTGTGTACGTGTAATTCATGGGAATAAGTGTGTTTTATATTACCATATAGTATAACATATGATCATTCAACAAGTCTCAAGTTACCTTAACTTCTCCTTTTGATACCTAGAAACATCTACATTAAATGAATTAGTGAAAAGTGAGTTAACATTCTAATGTGAATGATGATGATTTCTAATATTGAGTCTGGTTTTATCCATCAGATGCCTGTGATCTCACACTGGACCTAAACACAGCACACAGACACCTCTCTCTGTCTGAGGAGAACAGAAAGGTGATATGTAGGAGAGTGGAGCAGCCGTATCCTGATCATCCAGAGAGATTTGAGGTCTGGTATCAGGTGCTGTGTAGAGAGGGTCTGACTGGGCGCTGTTACTGGGAGGTAGAGTGGAGTGGGAATGGGGCTGATATAGGAGTGACATATAAAGGAATCAGCAGGAGAGGAGGGGGTAATGACTGTGGGATTGGATACAATGAGAATTCCTGGGGTCTGTTCTGTTCTGACAACAGTTACAGAGCCTTTCACAATAATAAGTTCACTACCATAGACGTCCCCTCCTCCAGCTCCCACAGAGTAGGAGTGTATCTGGACTGGCCAGCCGGCACTCTGTCCTTCTACAGAGTCTCCTTTGACGCACTGACCCACCTGTACACATTCTACACCACATTCACTGAGCCCCTCTATCCAGGGTTTTATGTTTGGTTTGACTCCTCAGTGTCCCTGTGTCAGGTGGTCCCTGTGTCAAACACAACATGATGTTTCACACTAATCATGTGTTTTATGTTTGATCAGAATATGATATTTAAATACATGGAGTAACACACACACACCAGTTTGGGCCAGTTTATTCCTGTAAATAATAACCATGG
This sequence comes from Coregonus lavaretus, assembly GCF_964263955.1. NCBI lineage: Eukaryota > Metazoa > Chordata > Actinopteri > Salmoniformes > Salmonidae > Coregonus > Coregonus lavaretus. Next base: position 343,733 of record NW_028158029.1, read on the forward strand.
TAACTCTGTGTAACTGTGTCTGTCTCTTTCCGTGATCCTGCGCCCTGTGAGAACGGTTCAGATGCACCACACACACACTGGACACACACACACACACACATACACACACACACACACACACTGGACACACACACACACACACACACGGACACACACACACACACACTAGAAACACACACACACTGGACACACACACACACACACACTGGACACACATACACTGGACACACACTGGACACACACACACTGGACACACACACACACACTGGACACACACACACACTGGACACACACATACACACACTGGACACACACACACTGGACACATACACACACACTGGACACACACACAATAGACACACACACTGGACACACACACACACACACTGGACACACACACACACTGGACACACACACACACACACACAAACACACACACACTGGACACATACACACACACACACACACACACACACACACACACACACACACACACACACACTGGTCACACACACACTGGACACACACACACTGGACACACACACACTGGACACACACACACACTGGACACACACATTGAACACACCAGTTTGGGCCAGTTTATTCCTGTAAATACATTGAACAAAAATATAAAGGCAAACATGTAAAATTTTGGTCCCATGTTTCATGAGCTGAAATAAAAGTTCCCAGAAATGTGCCATACGCACAAAATGCTTATACGTTTTACATCCCTGTTAGAGAGCATTTCCCCTTTGCCAAGATAATCCATCCACCTGACAGGAGTGGCATTTCAAGAAGCTGATTAAACAGCATGATCATTACAAAAGGTACACCTTGTGCTGGGGACAATAAAAGGCCAATCTAAAATGTGCAGTTTTGTCACATAACACATTGCCAGAGATGTCTCAAGTTTTGAGGGAGCGTGCAATTGGCATGCTGACTGCAGGAACGTCCAACAGAGCTGTTGCTAGAGAATTTAATGTTAACTTCTCTAAGCCGCCTTGAACGTTGTTTTCGAAAATTTGGCAGTACGTCCAACCGGCCTAAAAACCGCAGACCACAAGAATGGCGTCTGTGGGCAAGCGGTTAACTGATATCAACGTTGTGAACAGAGTGCTCAATGGTGGCGGTGTGGTTATGGTATTGGCAGGCATAAGCTACGAACAACGAACACAAGTGCACTTTATCGATGGCAATTTGAATGCACAGAGATACTGTGATGAGATCCCATTGTCGTGCCATTCATCCACCCCCATCACCTCATGTTTCAGCATGATAATGCAAAGCCCGATGTCTCAAGGATCTGTACACAATTCCTGGAAGCTGGGGAAAAAAACGGTTATTCCATGGCCTGAGTACTCACCAGACATGTCAACCATTGAGCATGTTTGGGATGCTCTGGATAGACGTGTACGACAGCGTGTTCCAGCTCCCGCCAATATCCTGCAACTTTGCACAGCCATTGAAGAGGAGTGGGACAACATTCCACAGGCCACAATCAACAGCCTGATCAACTCTATATGAAGGAGACATGTCGCGCTGCATGAGGCAAATGGTGGTCACTCCAGATACTGACTGGTTTTCTGATCCACAGTCCTACTTTTTTATTAAGGTATCTGTGACCAACAGATGCATATCTGTATTCCCAGTCATGTGAAATCCGTAGATTAGGGCCTAATGAATTTATTTCAATTGACTGATTTCCTTATATGAACTGTAACTCAGTAAAATCTTTGAAATTGTTGCATGTTGCATTTATATTTTTGTTCAGTATAATAAAGAAGAGCAGTTCTAAATGTTTGATATGATGTTAGTCACACTAAGTCATTTCATCCTTTCACTAAAGCTCTAATGTAACTTTTTATTAAAAGATGCCTCATTTCCATGTTTTGGATTCTGATTAAAGGAAATCCCATATAGCCTACTGGACAGGACTTTGCTATGGCATCTTCTGTTTGGGTGTCTCATGTCAGGTCTGAGCCATGATCAGAATGTGTCTCTGTGTCTATTTCCAGCCCTGCCATTTCTACCTGTCCTGATGTAGTGTTTCACCCCTGACCTCTTCACACCATCTCACTGTCCATGTCTGCTTTTAGCTCCCACCTCTACCTCACTGTGTTATATTGGACCGTATGCTTGTTATGTCACCTCTGTAACCAGTTATCAAACATACTGACCTTTCTGACCCTATCCCATGGCCCTACTTTCTAGAACTGAACATTTAAATTCCGTATTAGTTTTGTTTAGTGTCCATTTACTTATTTATTTATGTATTTGTTGTATATTGGGGTTGTGCCACAGAGCATCATGGGGGTTTGTATGTGTTAAGATGATCACGTTCCAGATAAATGGTTGAACTGATTCCTGTCTCCTGTCTCATCATTATTGAATTGTTATACAGAAGTGGTTATGAAACCCACGAGACATAACAACAGATTGGTGATGAGTAAGTCTGAATCTACAGGAACTATTCTGTCTGGATGAAGTGGGTTTTTACAACTGTTTAAAACTGTTATTTTCTGTGGTACAGTATAGGCTAATGTTAGCACAGTGTTTTGCTAGCAGAAGCAAGTGCATAGTCGAGCTAGCTAAGAAAGAGAGTTAACATCGTCATGGACGGCAGAAAAGGACTCGAGACGGACGTCGGAGCGGGAAAACAGCGTGATTAAAGGAAAGGACATTTATTAATTTATGAAGATGAACTTAGGAATTACAACTGCTAAATGAACTTAGGAGGAAACGTCAATGAGTGAAGTGAATGAAGATCACGTGACTGGAAAATATTGCTGTTGTTGAGGACAATATTGAAGTGAGTGACAATCAGGAGCTTATTGAGAAATGAACAATTATTGGAATTGATGGAAAAATTTGACAGTTTCATGAAAATATACAACAAAAGGCAACGAACCATGACATCGAAAGGCTATACACAAACAAGCCAACCACACCGAAACACAAACAAGATCCCACAACCCAGGCAGGAAAACTGGCTGCCTAAGTATGATCCCCAATCAGAGACAACGAGCGACAGCTGCCTCTGATTGGGAACCACACCAGGCCAACATAGAACTACAAACATAGACTTTCACACCCTGACCAAACTACCCAAATAATAACAGTCTCTCCAGGTCAGGGCGTGACAAGAGGTCAAATACTTATTTCCCTCATTAAAATGCAAATCAATTTATAACATTTTTGACATGTGTTTTTCTTGATTTTTTTGTTGTTATTCTGTCTCTCACTGTTCAAATAAACCTACCATTAAAATTATAGACTGATCATTTCTTTGTCAGTGGGCAAACGTACAAAATCAGCAGCGGATCAAATACTTTTTTCCCTCACTGTACATAATGTCTGCTGTTTAATGTTGTTGAGCTCAGTTTATTGTTAGAGTGCTTGTTTTTGTTTTGTTTTTTTTCTCCTCCGTGCCATAGAGATACAGCTGTCATATCAGCTTTTAGGGAAAAAGCCAACATTTGAAAAACCTTTTAAATGTTTATTTTGTTTTATTATAGTGTAGTGTCAACTCCTAGCTTGTCATTGCCAAGCCAAATATGACAATTCCATAAAGAGTTGGCAAGAAAGCAAGAACAGACTGGCCATCAGGCTAGTCAACTCCTTCAGACAAAGTTAATTCATAAACAACAACAGTTTTATTGAAGGAAAATGGGGATATGTTTAGGAACCAACACATTATAATTGTGTTAATGAACCAATAAGCAATACTTGTTTAAATCTGTGTGATATGCCAAATAGCAACTACTGTATTGTCTACTAGGATTCTGAAATGAAAATGGTGTTTTGTCTCTGCCGTTCTTCTACTGTATAGCCTGGTTGTTGGTGTTATTAAATGATTTTAACAATGCTAGTGACTTGGGTCTTGTACGTGTGCCCTTTCTGTACAAAGACGATTTTGCAGCTTTTTGGTCAAAATTCATATAAATAAAAACCCTTGAAAGAATATTTCATTCATCCACTCCAAACTGGCCTGATTGACACAGCTGCAATACTGATGTTAACCACAGGGTGGGGCTGTAATGAAGAGGAACTGTTGTGAGACAGTTGTGGTATCACAAACTGTGTGTGTAGACTTGATATTGTTTACAATGCTGACAGATGGGTCTATAAAAAGGTACAGAATACATATCTAGCTGAACCAACCACAGATGGGTCTATAATGAGGTACAGAATACATATCTAGCTGAACCAACCATAGATGGGTCTATAAAGAGATACAGAATACATATCTAGCTGAACCAACCGTAGATGGGTCTATAAAGAGATACAGAATACATATCTAGCTGAACCAACCATAGATGGGTCTATAAAGAGATACAGAATACATATCTAGGTGAACCAACCACAGATGGGCCTATAATGAGGTACAGAATACATATCTAGCTGAACCAACCACAGATGGATCTATAATGAGGTACATAATACATATCTAACTGAACCAACCACAGATGGATCTATAATGAGGTACAGAATACATATCTAGTTGAACCAACCATAGAACCAATGAAAGCTCCTGTGTGTCTGTATCTTCACTAGTTGTTCCTGGCATCAAACCTGTAAACAATCATGTTCAGTTGAACTTCGGGTACCCACCTGGATCCCTTCTGCTGGAAACTCGGCAAGAAGATACACACACTAAATGTTTCAACAGAAGTCAAGGGGTACATTTAAATGTGGTAAAGAAAAAACAAGGTCTGAATAGTGGTTTCTAAAAATAAAAAGTAAGGAACAAGTTGTTTTTTTCACATTGAATATGAACTTTGTAGTAGAGTAGAGTTGCTTGTTAGAAATCATGCAGATCACTATTCATCCAAACAACTTGGCATAAGTCCTTGCCACAGTGCTATTGCTTGGAGCTAGGGTTTGGTTAGGGTTAAGGATAGAGTTGGGTTGAAGCCAGCATGTGGATGGACATTTTAGTCATTTCGCAGACGCTCTTATCCAGAGCGACTTACAGTTAGTGAGTGCATACATTATTTTAGGGAATTGAACCCACAACCCTGGCGTTGCAAACGCCATGCCCTACCAACTGAGCTACATCCCTGCCGGCCATTCCCTCCCCTACCCTGGACGACGCAGGGACAATTATGCACCGCCCCATGGGTCTCCCGGTCACGGCAGGGCCAATTATGCGCCGCCCCATGGGTCTCCCAGTCGGCTACAACAGCCTGGATCCGAACCAGGATCTCTAGTGGCACAGCCTTAGACCACTGCGCCACTCGGGAGACATGAGTCTAAGGTTGAGGATATATAATTAATTATCTGGCTGTATTGACCTGATTGAACCCTATTTCTAGTCCTGCAAACAGCGAAAGAACAACAGAAATGGAAATATGTGTTTAATGTATTTTAATGTATTATTATTATTTGTTTTTAAATGTTAATTTGTAGCAGATTCTGTATGGCAGATTCTCAGTAGGTTTCCATAGTCCATTAACCTAACAGTCTGGCTGGACTCCTAATGAGAGAGAGAGAGAGAGAGAGAGAGAGAGAGAGAGAGAGAGAGAGAGAGAGAGAGAGAGAGAGAGAGAGAGAGAGAGAGAGAGAGAGAGAGAGAGAGAGAGAGAGAGAGAGAGAGAGAGAGAGAGAGAGAGAGAGAGAGAGAGAGAGAGAGAGAGAGAGAGAGAGAGAGAGAGAGAGAGAGAGAGAGAGAGAGAGAGAGAGAGAGAGAGAGAGAGAGTGTGTGTGTTTGTGTTTGGGTACTGTGGGATTATTTAATGAGTTTGTCTCATTGGACAGGTCAGCGTTTATGTTTGTGAGAGAGAGAGTGGAGTGTGGAGACTGTAGAGGGGGAGACGGAGAGAGGAGTGAAGAGAGAGAGAGAGACTGGACATATTATCACCACCTACCACTAGAGGGCACAGTTTTATTAGTTTGTCATTCTTACATTCATGGTAACAAAACGAACCCAGTAGAAACCCTGATGTCCTGTTTCTTTCAGGAGTCTATTGAGTCTGTCATGAGAGGATGTCCTGTGTCTTTCAGGAGTCTATTGAGTCTGTCGTGAGAGGATGTGCTGTGGTGTTCAGGTGTATTTTGAAATGAAGCTTGACTGCATCATTGTGACTTCACAGGCAGAGAGAGAGAGAAGACTGGATAACACTCAGGTTGCCTCCTCAAATGGTACCCTATTCCCTATAGTGCACTACACAGCCCAATGGGTCCTGGTCAAAAGTAGTGCACTATGGAGGGAATAGGGTGCCATTTGGGATGGAGTCTCAGACTTGAATCACTGGTCCTGGAGAATGCAAGTTGTTCATATGGTATTGTTTTTAATGATTAACCTTGTACTGCAGTGGGCTAAATCAGGGTCACACAGAGTGTTTCTTGGTAGTCTTAAACAAACCTACTTTGAAACGAATGTATACACCTCACACACAAGGTTATGGGCTTTAAAAAAAGAAGACACCTGTACCATGTCAGATATAGAGTAAAATGTATTCCATTTTGAGATTGCATCCCAATATGACACTTTATCTACATCACTGAAGACTGAAATATAACAAAACCGTTTCACATAGAAACACCAGATTTTTTTTTTAATAATGTTTATTAATGATGAAATGATGAAAGATATAAATGCCATTCCATCCATGAGACCTCTAGCAGTAGCTACACAGCCATGTTGTAAACCCATGGCTTTTCTCCTAAACAGGTTCAACTGGTTTTCTGATTATCCTTACATGGGGTCAATGTCACTAGACTTTACCAGATGTTAAATTAATCAGTAACAAAAATTACACAAAGTCACTTGACATTGGGAAGGTGAATAAACCTTTCCCACAGTTTCTTTCTCAGCACAAAGGAACATCTCAGTGATTTGACATGTTCTGGTTTTGAATTCAGGCTGCAAGATAAGGATCGTACCAGGGATTATTTATGTGTGATGTTGGTAGAATGTATAAATTGGGATAGTAGTAAGGATCCTACCAGGGATTAGTTATGTATGATGTTGGTAGAATGTATAAATTGGGATAGTAGTAAGAGGCCGGTGGGTAAATGACTAAGATTCAAGCCTCCTGTCAGTTAGGGAGATTTGTTTCTTTATTGTGTGTTTAGTTGTACCTTTACCTTCCTGTAGTTGGTCATTTGGAAGGATTCTGTATGGAGGAATGGTCTCAGATCACTCATAATGTGTTCTCCAACTCATAAAACATTTTAGAAAAAGGCTCAGTGCCGTTATCTTCGCAAGGGAGGTATTGAAAGGGAGTGTCAAGTTTGACCCCTACCTTTTTGAGAAAAAAAGTATTACTTGTTAAACAAAACCTCTTTCTCTTTTTTTTTGCATACAATATAGCTCAGTATTTGAATTCTTTATTTTATACAGTCATTTTTGCTAATCTTTATCAAGGGTGTATTTAATTTGGGACCCCACTGCATACTTTAAAGTTAGAGATATGTTGAAACTGGATCCATCATAATGATTCAACATTTTATAGTATGCCATGGCCTTTACTGGCCAAAGGTTAAACCACTGTTATGTTTATGCTATACTATGGTGTTTTGCCACTAGACTTTGACCAGATATTATTGCATCCAAAGATCAACTGTACCTAGAACATAGATACAGAGCCACTTGTCATCAGGAAGGTGCTCTCTCAGCACAACGGAAAATATCTCAATGACTTGACATGTTCTGTTTGTGAATACAGGCTACAAGGTAAGAATCTTCCAAGGGATTATTGTAAAGTGTGTAGGGAAATTAAATATATGGTGTTATTATAGTATAGAGAATGACAGTAAAACACTCAGAACTAACAGTCCATTTCACCTGGGACAGGTACGTGACAGTTCAATCATACAAAATGGCGCTAACTGGGCGTAGGCAAGTCAAATTCAAAAACATATTTTTCATATCTCTTATTATAGGATTCGTATATCGTGCTTATTTTACAATTTGTAAAAATGTTAATGTATCATAGTTCTAAATCATCTTTCAGAATATCAGAACATTTGATGTTTTCAAAATTACAATGAGCTCCTACTTCCTGTGTAATTTGATATGAAACCTGAACGTACTTTTCTTAACATTGATATTATGAATTAAATTCAATAATAGCATAATAATAGCAGAACTGATTAACAAAGCAACACACTAGAATGAGTGAAATTATTACAAGAGAAAGTGAGACATTATTATTATTATATTATTATTGTTATTATTATTATTATTATCATTATTATTATTACGGAGAAGAGGTGAAAAATATCAGTCACGACTACATGTTCATGACATTGCATTAAATCACCTGACTGTTAGTAAATGTTTTATTTCTAGTAGATGTAATTAATAAAATAGAACAATAGACATTGAAGAATTAGTTGTCACTGTGTTAACCACAACCAACATGCTGGATCTCTGTTTAGGGCTCAGTGCTCTAAAATGAGTCTCTCTGGAGAGAGAGTGGAGGGGGGCCCTGCCTCTAAAATTAGTCTGATTGGGGAACATGACACCAAAGCTAAGAGGTGAGAGGACAATTTTCTTTAAGAATTTATTAAGAGTTTATTTCCAAAAACGCTACATCCAAACTTTTTTCACATTTGTGTTTTTTCATCAGAAATTATTTCTTACGGCTACCTTCATGTGTGTATAAAATATTACTGTTCTAAGATTTTTTTATAATATATTTTATCCACAATTTCTCGTAAACATCCACTGAGCGGCCAGACACCATTCAAATGTGTGCAGACTCGTTACAACTTCAGATGTAAACACGAAGTGATTTTCGTCCATCTGTGATCAAGAGAAAGTGGTCTTATAGTAGTTAAATTCTATGAAATTAAAAATCCGGCTGAGAATATCACAGCGAGGTGAAACTAGTATGGTTGCATCCGCTAGATTCTTCAGTTTCATATGTGCTATTTCAAGCGCAGCTTTGAGTTTGACAGATTCAGGAAATATTTCCTTTGTCTGGATAGGCCGGAAAATGTGACACGTCACTTCCTATGCAAATCTAGGACTGAAACCTGACACATCAAGTCGTCTTGGCAGGTAGAGTAAGAACGGAGTGCAGAGAGATGGGGATTTCTTGCACTATAAGACCCGGGACCCTACGACATTAACATAGCGCTTTGTACACTGAAATGTCAGTCCAGAACCAGTCCAGAACCGCCCGAAGTCCCCCAAATAGGGTACTTAACATTTAAGAGGTTTTAAACAATAAAAGCTAATTGACCAACATTTCAAAAAAATATACCGTATATACAGCACCAGTCAAAAGTTTGGACACACCTACTCTTTCAAGGGATTTTCTTTATTTTTACTATTTTCTACATTGTAGAATAGTGAAGACATCAAAACTATGAAATAACACATATAGAATCATGTAGTATCCAAAAAAGTGTTCTTAGATTCTTCAAAGTAGCCACCCTTTGCCTTGATGACAGCTTTGCACATTCTTGGCATTCTCTCAAGCAGCTTCATGAGGTAGTCACCTGGAATTCATTTCAATTAACAGGTGTGCCTTGTTAAAAGTTAATTTGTGGAATATCTTTCCTTCTTAATGCATTTGAGACAATCAGTTGTGTTGTGACAAGGTAGGGGTGGTATGCAGAAGATAGCCATAGGTGGTAAAAGACGAAGTCCATATTATGGCAAGAACAGCTCAAATAAGCAAAGAGAAACAACAGTCCATCATTACTTTAAGACATGAAGGTCAGTCAATCTGGAACATTTCAAGAACTTTGAAAGTTTCTTCAAGTGCAGTCGCAAAAACCATCAATCGCTATGATGAAACTGGCTCTCATGAGGACCGCCACAGGAAAGGAAGACCCAGAGTTACCTCTGATGCAGAGGATAAGTTCATTAGAGTTAACTGCACCTCAGATTGCAGCCCAAATAAATGCTTCACAGAGTTCAAGTAACAGACATATCTCAACATCAACTGTTCAGAGGAGACTGTGTGAATCAGGCCTTCATGGTCGAATTGCTGCAAATAAATAATAATAAGAGACTTGCTTGGGCCAAGAAACACAAGCAATGGTCATTAGACCGGCGGAAATCTGTCCTTTGGTCTAATGAGTCCAAATTTGAGATTTTTGGTTCCAATCGCCGTGTCATTGTGACACAGAGTAGGTGAATGGATGATCTCTGCATGTGTGGTTCCCACGTGAAGCATGGAGGAGGAGGTGTGATGGTGCTTTGCTGGTGACACTGTCTGTGATTTATTTAGAATTCAAGGCACACTTAACCAGCATGGCTACCACAACATTCTGAAGCAATACGCCATCCCATCTGGTTTGCGCTTAGTGGGACTATCATTTGTTTTTCAACAGGACAATGACCCAAAACACACCTCCAGGCTGTGTAAGGGCTATTTGACCAAGAAGGAGAGTGATGGAGTGCTGCATCAGATGACCTGGCCTCCACAATCACACGACCTTAACCCAATTGAGATGGTTTGGGATGAGTTGGACTGCAGAGTGAAGGAAAAGGAGCCAACAAGTGCTCAGCATATGTGGGAACTCCTTCAAGACGGTTGGAAAAGCATTCCTCATGAAGTTGGTTGAGAGAATGCCAAGAGTGTGCAAATCTGTCATCAAGGCTAAGAGTGGCTACTTTGAAGAATCTAAAATCTAAAATATATTTTCATTTGTTTAACACTTTTTTGGTTACTACATGATTCTATATGTGTTATTTCATAGTGTTGATGTCTTCACTATTCTACAATGTAGAAAATAGTAAAAAATAAAGAAAAAGCCTTGAAAGAGTAGGTGTGTCCAAACTTTTGACTGGGACTGTATATATAGCGTTTTGGAATAAAACTCTTCTTATGTTTCCCCATCTGAGTTTAGAGTAAATGAGAGATGAAATGTTTATCTCTGTTGTGTTGAAGTCCAATCAAGCAGGAGAGACCAGCTTCCCCTGTACCCAGCTGTGTGTCCATGAAGAGTGACCAGTCAATGCGTCAACCTATAGAGTTTAGAGAAGGAGACTTTTCTACTGAACAAAGGTAAGAAGAACCTTGTAGCCTGGCCAAAGAGCTATATTTTCATGTCATCTAACAAATATAAACACCTGGAGTTTGATAAATGGCATTGGCACTTGGATTGGAACCGGTGCTTGGGTCAGATGACATGAAAATAGAGCTCTTTTTGGCCTCTCATAGCAGTGTTGGCTTTGGTCGAAATGAGAATGCATACTGTATGTAGCTGGTTAGGCTACTTTTCTGAGTTCTGGTGTATTGGTAACGAACAGGACTCTGGACACTAGTTGCCGGTTTCTGGTCTTTTATTTATCTGGATTGGATTAAATAAATGAAATACAATGAATGTTGAGCTTCTCAATGCTGCACAGTGTACACCTCTCCTCAGTCAAATCAGAACAGACTGAGATACTGTACATTCAAGGGATCCACATATTTATTAGAAATAATACCATTATCCAAAGTAATAATGTTCTAGTTGCGATAAAAGCTCTGCATTATAAAAATAAATACATGTGTGTGTCGAACACTTCACATTAGAAAAGACCACCTGGCTATACTATAAACAGTGACAAACTAGCCACATATAAAAGCGGTAGACATAACAATACAACTGAAGAACTACATACCTGGATTGGATTAAATACATGCAATACAATGAATGGTGAGCTTCTCAATGCTGCACACAGTGCACAGCTAACGTGAGGAAAAGTGAGTAAGTGCCTGCATGAGGGAACCTACGTTACCGACAGCCTGCTAGCATGTCCGGTAGCTAGCTAGCCTAACATCGCACCACTCGGTAGAAAACTCTTTCAGCAGAATAATATTTGATCACAAAAGGTTTGCTAGCAACACAACAATGTTGGAATACATTCTATCAAAATTACATGAAGTTTTACTTGTTCTAAAAGTTTATACCAGAGCTAGGTACATTTGTACACACAAATACCTCTCCTCAGTAGAATCAAAGGAGAGGAAAGGTAGTTGTAGTTTCTAACAGGCCAATATTCTACATAGTTTAGCGCATAAAATGTGATAATTAACTACAATGACCAAAATCCATTGCGCATCTACTTATCTGGTCTCTGTTTCTTTTACGCCTGCTACGGAAGAGGCAGAAGAATGTACGATCGTGAGGGGCTAGAGAGCAGCTGTTGCTTCGCGACAACCTGAAATACATGATCTAAGTGATTGATAGTTGGTATTTAGCGGTCATAAAATTATGCCTTATTTACTTTGAAGAACTACAAAATAGTGATTTTGTCAGACAGCATAGGCAGCAGCTCTATAGAGATGAGATGATGACTTGGAATTAAATAATAAAGTAATAAAATAAAACTAATGTAACATACACACCAACTTAAATATTTTAAGTAAAGTAATGTGAATACATTATGGTTAATAAGTGATAAGCAGTAATGGGCAGTCACTATCATCATGGGACGTTTATTAATTGTTTTATTCTGTGTTGTTACAGCATTCAACCCAAATAGTCGAAGACGAAAACCATGACTCATTTTTTAATAATCGATCCAAAACTGAACCGATCTCAAAAAGCACTGTCTCAGCACTACTGTTGAACTAATCAACACACAGAGAATGAGTAAAATTATTAAGACAGAGTACTACATTATAATTATTGTTATTATTATCATTATTATTATTATTATTATTATTATTATTAGTAGTAGTAGTAGTAGTAGTAGTAGTAGTAGTAGTAGTAGTAGTAGTAGTAGTAGTAGTAGTAGTAGTAGTATTGTTATTAGCTCCACTACATGGAGAATAAGTGAAAAATATCAGTCATACATGTTCATGTGATTGTGTTAAATCACCTGACTTTTTGGATGTGTCTGTTAGTAAATGTTTTATTTCTCAAAGAGATAATGAATAACTGAGAACAATTGTATCCAAGAATTAGTTGTCACTGTGTTAACCACAACCAACATGCTGGATCTCTGTTTAGGGCTCAGTGCTCTAAAATTAGTCTCTCTGGGGGGAGAGAGGAGGGGGGCCATGCCTCTAAAATGACTGTCTCTGGGGAACATGACACCAAAGCTAAGAGGTGAGATGACAATTTAGTTTAATAATTTATGAAGAGTTTGTGATTTTTGTGATTTTTCATCAGAAATGATTGTTTCTGGGTACCTTCATGAGTGTAAAATAATATTATACTATGAATTTAATTCATAGATTTATGTGTATGAATAATATATTCCTGAGTGGTTCGAATCCAGGCTCTGTCGTAGCCGGCCGCGACCGGGAGACCCATGGGGCGGCGCACAATTGGCCCAGCGTCGTCCAGGGTAGGGGAGGAAATGGCCCGCAGGGATGTAGCTCAGTTGGTAGAGCATGGCGTTTGCAACGCCAGGGTTGTGGGTTCGATTCCCACGGGGGGTATGAAAAATAAAAATATATAATGTATGCACTCACTAACTGTAAGTCGCTCTGGATAAGAGCGTCTGCTAAATGACTAAAATGTAAATGTAAATGTAATATATATTACTTTTTTTGCAAAACTGTATATATCCATTGTTTAGCAGCGGGGGGTATTTTTTGGGGTCCACGCTAATACAGGACTGGTAAAGCCCCAGTGCACTACTTTTGTGAAGAAATATAATTTTCTAAACAAATTGTTTATTTTAATTTTTTTATTATTCCGATTTTTCAGGGGTGCTGCAGTGTCCTCAGCACCCCTACTACCAGCAGCTATGGACTGTGATATGTGGTTGTCTCACCTAGCTATCTTCAGATGAATGCACTTGCTGTAAGTCGCTCTGAATAAGAGCATCTGCTAAATCAGGGGTTCTCAGTCAGGGGTCCGCGGAGGTACTGCAGGGGGTCCGCGGCCCGCTGACTGTACTTGTTGCAATGTTAAACATTTCATAGAATTTTTGCATGACATGATCACTTTGCCTACTCTTAAATATTGCCTAATATGTTGGCAGGCATAAACTTTTTTTTAAATCAATTCTGATGGTTGTTAGAAGCGGACTTGAAGTCGGAAGATTACATAAACCTTAGCCAAATACATTTAAACTCAGTTTTTCACAATTCCTGACATTTAATCCCAGTAAAAATTCCCTGTCTTAGGTCAGTTAGGATCACCACTATATTTTAAGAATGTGAAATGTCAGAATAATAGTAGAGAGAATGATTTATTTCAGCTTTTATTTATTTCATCACATTCCCAGTGGGTCAGAAGTTTACATACACTCAATTAGTATTTGGTAGCATTGCTTTTAAATTGTTTTGGGTAGCCTTCCACAAGCTTCCCACAATAAGTTGGGTGAATTTTGGCCCATTCCTCCTGACAGAGCTGGTGTAACTGAGTCAGGTTTGTAGGCCTCCTTGCTCGCACACGCTTTTTCAGTTCTGCCCACAAATTTCCTATAGGATTGAGGTCAGGGCTTTGTGATGGCCACTCCAATGCCTTGACTTTGTTGTCCTTAAGCCATTTTGCCACAACTTTGGAAGAATGCTTGGGGTCATTGTCCATTTGGAAGACCCATTTGCGACCAATCTTTAACTTCCTGACTGATATCTTGAGATGTTGCTTCAATATACAGTGGGGGAAAAAAGTATTTAGTCAGCCACCAATTGTGCAAGTTCTCCCACTTAAAAAGATGAGAGAGGCCTGTAATTTTCATCACAGGTACACGTCAACTATGACAGACAAATTGGAGAGAAAAAAAATCCAGAAAATCACATTGTAGGATTTTTTATGAATTTATTTGCAAATTATGGTGGAAAATAAGTATTTGGTCACCTACAAACAAGCAAGATTTCTGGCTCTCACAGACCTGTAACTTCTTCTTTAAGAGGCTCCTCTGTCCTCCACTCGTTACCTGTATTAATGGCACCTGTTTGAACTTGTTATCAGTATAAAAGACACCTGTCCACAACCTCAAACAGTCACACTCCAAACTCCACTATAGCCAAGACCAAAGAGCTGTCAAAGGACACCAGATACAAAATTGTAGACCTGCACCAGGCTGGGAAGACTGAATCTGCAATAGGTAAGCAGCTTGTTTTGAAGAAATCAACTGTGGGAGCAATTATTAGGAAATGGAAGACATACAAGACCACTGATAATCTCCATCGATCTGGGGCTCCACGGAAGATCTCACCACGTGGGGTCAAAATGATCACAAGAACGGTGAGCAAAAATCCCAGAACCACACAGGGGGACATAGTGAATGACCTGCAGAGAGCTGGGACCAAAGTAACAAAGCCTACCATCAGTAACACACTACGCCGCCAGGGACTCAAATCCTGCAGTGCAAGACGTGTCCCCCTGCTTAAGTCAGTACATGTCCAGGCCCGTCTGAAGTTTGCTAGAGTGCATTTGGATGATCCAGAAGAGGATTGGGAGAATGTCATATGGTCAGATGAAACCAAAATATAACTTTTTGGTAAAAACTCAACTCGTCGTGTTTGGAGGACAAAGAATGCTGAGTTGCATCCAAAGAACACCATACCTACTGTGAAGCATGGGGGTGGAAACATCATGCTTTGGGGCTGTTTTTCTGCAAAGGGACCAGGTCGACTGATCCGTGTAAAGGAAAGAATGAATGGGGCCATGTATCGTGAGATTTTGAGTGAAAACCTCCTTCCATCAGCAAGGGCATTGAAGATGAAACATGGCTGGGTCTTTCAGCATGACAATGATCCCAAACACACCGCCCGGGCAATGAAGGAGTGGCTTCGTAAGAAGCATTTCAAGGTCCTGGAGTGGCCTAGCCAGTCTCCAGATCTCAATCCCATAGAAAATCTTTGGAGGGAGTTGAAAGTCCTTGTTGCCCAGCGACAGCCCCAAAACATCACTGCTCTAGAGGAGATCTGCATGGAGGAATGGGCCAAAATACCAGCAACAGTGTGTGAAAACCTTGTGAAGACTTACAGAAAACGTTTGACATGTGTCATTGCCAACAAAGGGTATATAACAAAGTATTGAGAAACTTTTGTTATTGACCAAATATTTATTTTCCACCATAATTTGCAAATAAATTCATTAAAAATCCTACAATGTGATTTTCTGGAAAAAAAATTCTCATTTTGTCTGTCATAGTTGACGTGTACCTATGATGAAAATTACAGGCCTCTCTCATCTTTTGAAGTGGGAGAACTTGCACAATTGGTGGCTGACTAAATACTTTTTTTCCCCACTGTATCCACCTAATTTTCCTTCCTCATGATGCCATCTATTTTGTGAAGTGCACCAGTTCCTCCTGCAGCAAAGCACCCCTACAGCATGATGCTGCTACCCCCTGTGCTTCACGGTTGGGATGGTGTTTTTCGGATTGCAAGCAACCCCCTTTTTCCTCCAAACATAATGATGGTCATTATGGCCAAACAGTTCTATTTTTGTTTCATCAGACCAGAGGACATTTCTCCAAAAAGTACGATCTTTGTCCCCATGTGCAGTTGCAAACTGTAGTCTGGCTTTTTTATGGCGGTTTTGGAGCAGTTGCTTCTTCCTTGCTGAGCGGCCTTTCAGGTTATGTCGATATAGGACTCGTTTTACTGTAGATATAGATACTTTTGTACCTGTTTCCTCCAGCATCTTCACAAGGTCCTTTGCTGTTGTTCTGGGATTGATTTGCACTTTTCGCAACAAAGTATGTTCATCTCTAGGAGACAGAACGCGTCTCCTTCCTGTGCGGTATGATGGCTTCGTCGTCCCATGGTTTCTATACTTGCGTACTATTGTTTGTACAGATGAACATGGTACATTCAGGCATTTGGAAATTGCTCCCAAGGATGAACCAGACTTGTGGAGGTCTACAAAAAAAATTCTGAGGTCTTGGCTATTTCTTTAGATTTTCCCATGATGTCAAGCAAAGAGGCACTGAGTTTGAAGATAGGCATTGAAATACATCTACAGGTACACCTCCAATTGACTCAAATTATGTCAATTAGCCTATCAGAAGCTTCTAAAGCCATGACATAATTTTCTGGAATTGCTCCAGAGTCCAATGGCGGCAAGCTTTACACCACTCCAGCCGACGTTTGGCATTGAGAATGGTGATCTTAGGCTTTTGTGTGGCTGCTCGTCCATGGAAACCCATTTCATGAAGCTCCCGATGAACAATTCTTGTGCTGACGTTGCTTCCAGAGACAGTTTGGACCTCGGTAGTGAGTGTTGCAACAGCCTTATTCTAAATTGTTTTTTCCCTCATCAATCTACACACAATACCCCATAAAGACAGAACCAAAACAGGTTTTTAGAAATGTTTGCAAATGTATTTTTAAAAAACTGAAATATGACATTTACATAAGTATTCAGACCCTTTACTCAGTACTTTGTTGAAGCACCTTTGGCAGCGATTACAGCCTCAAGTCTTCTTGGGTATGACACTACAAGCTTGACACACCTGTATTTGGGGAGTTTCTCCCATTCTTCTCTGCAGATCCTCTCAAGCTCTGTCAAGTTGGATGGGGAGAGTTGGTACACAGCTATTTTCAGGTCTCTCCAGAGATGTTCGATCGGTGGCTGGGCCACTCAAGGACATTCAGAGATTTGTCCCGAAGCCACTCCTGCGTTGTCTTGGCTGTGTGCTCAGGGTCGTTGTGCTGTTGGAAGGTAAACCTTCGCCCCAGTCTGAGGTCCTGAGCGCTCTGGAGCAGGTTTTCATCAAGGATCTCTCTGTACTTCGCTCCGTTCATCTTTGCCTCGATCCTGACTAGTCTTCCAGTCCTTGCCGTTGAAAAACATCCCCACAGCATGATGCTGCACCACCATGCTTCACTGTAGGGATGGTGCCAGGTTTCCTCCAGAGGTGACAATCTCCCGAGTGGCGCAGTGGTCTAAGGCACTGCATCGCAGTGCTAGCTGTGCCACTATAGATCCTGGTTTGAATCCAGGCTCTGTCGTAGCCGGCCGCGACCGGGAGACCCATGGGACGGCGCACAATTGGCCCAGGGTAGGGGAGGGAATGGCCGGCAGAGATGTGGCTCAGTTGGTAGAGCATGGTGTTTGCGACGACAGGGTTGTGGGTTCGTTTCCCACGGGGGTCCAGTATGAATAATAATAAATAAAAAATAATAATGTACCACTGACTGTAAGTCGCTCTGGATAAGAGCGTCTGCTAAATGACTAAAATGTAAAAAAATGCTTGGCATTCAGGCCAAAGAGTTCAATCTTGGTTTCATCAGACCAGAGAATCTTGTTTTTAGGTGCATTTTGGCAAACTCCAAGTGGGCTTTCATGTGCCTTTTGCTGAGGAGTGGCTTCCATCTGGCCACTCTACCATAAAGGTCTGATTGGTGGAGTGATGGTTGTCCAGAGGAACTCTGGAGCTCTGTCAGAGTGACCATCGGGTTTTTGGTCATCTCCCTGACCAAGGCCCTTCTCCCTTGATTGCTCAGTTTGGCCACACGGCCAGCTCTAGGAAGAGTATTGGTGGTTCCAAACTTCTTCCATATTAGAATGATGGAGGTCACTGTGTTCTTGGGGACCTTCAATGCTGCAGAAATGTTTTTGTACCCTTGTGCCTCGACACAATCCTGTCTCGGAGCTCTACGGACAATTCCTTCGACCTCATGGCTTGGTTATTGCTCTGACATGCACTGTCAACTGTGGAACCTTTTATAGACAGGTGTTTGCCTTTCCAAATCATGTCCATTCAATTGAATTTACCACAGGTGGACTCCAATCAAGTTGTAGAAACATCTCAAGGATGATCAATGGAACTAGGATGCACCTGAGCTCAATTTCGAGTCTCATAGCAAAGGGTCTGAATAATTATGTAAAGAAGGTATTTCAGTTTTTTATTTGTAATACATTTGTAAAAAGTTCTAAAAACCTGTTTTCGCTTTGTCATTATGGGGTATAGTGTGTATATTGCTGAGGATTTTGTATTTTAAATCCATTTTAGAATAAGGCTGTAATGTAACAAAATGTGTAAAAAGTCAAGGGGTCTGAATACTTTCCGAAGGCATGTGACCGACCGCCTTGATTCGGTCTTTTGTAGCAAAATTGGAAATTGTGTTTTTTTTCATTTGATAAAAGCAGGGACACAGAGCTACAAAATGGTATACCATACACTGCATTTGAAGAACAATGGGAAAGTAATTTTGCTTTGAAAGTTGATAAACTTTTGAGAAAATGGCCCTTAAATGTTTTGGTACACCTACTGGAGAGCTCTTCTTCGTCTACACCCATTCAGCATTGTTCACACCCTCTTAATCCATCTGTCCTGCCCTTGACTTTGGTGCAGGGCATGTGATGTCCATAGCCTCTTCGTCGCAAAACTCCCAGATTTTCTCAACAATATAAGTTTGTCTAGCTGTGTCCAGTGCAAGTGGTGCTTGTACAGGCAGACCATCTATGGGAGGAAGGATGTCAGCGTTGCGCAGCAGCTGAAACCTGGTCCCAACTGAGTCTGAACGCTCCTTGGCGACAATACCAGGCTCCAGAGCATCGAAGCTGTAAAACAGGAAATAACAAAATAAATTGAGAAGACATTACAACCTTGCATAACATCAATTCACCTTCCAAGTTTAGATAAGACAAATAACCTCATACAATGCAATGAAAATGATATTCACCTGAAGTGCTGCTTGATTTGTGGCAGCGGCCTGAACTACGGAGTCAGGTGCTGTTGCCAGCCATATCTTTCCACCAGCACCGTACCATCCTCCAGTCCAACCAGCTGTGGGATGTTGACCCTTGTCACAGTGCTGTCCTTCACAACACCAGCAATCTCGGACAAAGTGTTCACTCTGGTGTTTCTGAAGCGCTGCTTGATGAGGCCGAAGCACCAGTCGGGGTTAAACTTGGTGTGGCCTGTGATCAGGAAGTGAAGGTCCAGGCTGTGGTGGAGCTTGTGCATGGTCCGCCAGGCACGATCTTGTTCTTGTTTTTGCCACTGCAGTTTTCACAATTCAGCTCCACACGTTTCCCCAACCCCGTAGTTGGTGGAGAAATTGTGCATGTAGTTGATGACTGCGCTGCTGCCTTTGCTGGATGACATGCCTTCATCAATCAAGTAGTTGACTTGTTGTGGTATTCATTCACAGCAGACACCAAACAAGACACACTTGCAAGGAATGAAAAAGTAGATGGGACCTGGCTGCATAGAGTCATAAGGATAGTGCACCTGCACACAACAACAAAATAACATTAAGATAAATTAAAATGAATTGTCTCACCCAGTCTGTCTTTACACAGCTCAGTGAAAGGTATTCACCTGCTTCCCATATATATATATAGACAGTACCAGTCCAAAGAATGAACACCTACTCATTCAAGGGTTTTTCTTCATTTTTACTATTTTTTACATTGTGGAATAATAGTGAAGAAATCAAAACTATGAAATAACACATATGGAATCACGTCGTCACAATAAAAGTGTTTAAAAAGATCAAACTATATTTTAGATTCTTCAAAGTAACCACCCTTTTCCTTGATGACAGCTTTACACACTCTTGGCATTCTCTCAACCGGCTTCACCTGGAATGCTTTTCCAACAGTCTTGAAGGAGTTCCCACATATGCTGAGCACTTGTTGGCTGGTTTTCCTTCACTCTGCAGTCCAACTCATCCCAAACCATCTCAAATGGGTTGAGGTCGGGTGATTGTGGAGGCCAGGTCATCTGATGCAGTACTCCCATCACTCTCTTTCTTGGTAAAATAGCCCTTACACAGCCTGGAGGTGGGTCGGGTCATTGTCCTGTTAAAAAACAAATGATAGTCCCACTAAGCGCAAACCAGATGGGATGGCGTATCGCTGCAGATTGCTGTGGTAGCCATGCTGGTTAAGTGTGCCTTGAATTCTAAATAAATCACAGACAGTGTCACCAGCAAAGCACCCCCACACCATCACACCTCCTCCTCCATGCTTCACGGTGGGAACCACACATGCAGAGATAATCCGTTCACCTACTCTGAGTCTCACAAAGACACGGCGGTTGGAACCAAAAATCTCACATTTTGACTCATGAGACCAAAGGACAGATTTCCACCGGTCTAATGTCCATTGCTCGTGTTTCTTGGCCCAAGCAAGTCTTATTGGTGTCCTTTTGTAGTGGTTTCTTTGCAGCAATTCAACCATGAAGGCCTGATTCTTGCAGTCTCCTCTGAACAGTTGATGTTGAGATGTATCTGTTACTTGAACTCTGTGAAGCATTTATTTGGGCTGCAATTTCTGAGGTGCAGTTAACTCTAATGAACTTATCCTCTGCAGCAGAGGTAACTCTGGGTCTTCCTTTCCTGTGGCGGTCCTCATGAAAGCCAGTTTAATCATAGCGCTTGATGGTTTTTGCCACTGCACTTGAAGAAACTTTCAAAGTTCTTGACATTTTCCGGATCGACTGACCTTTATATCTTAAAGTAATGATGGACTGTCGTTTCTCTTTGCTTATTTGAGCTGTTCTTGCCATAATATGGACTTGGTCTTTTACCAAATAGGGCTATCTTCTGTATACCACCCCTACTTTGTCACAACACAACTGATTGGCACAAACACATTAAGAAGGAAAGAAATTCCACAAATTAACTTTTAACAAGGCACACCTGTTAATTGAAATGCATTCCAGGTGACTATCTCATGAAGCTGGTTGAGAGAATGCCAAGAGTGTTTAAAGCTGTCATCAAGGCAAAGGGTGGCTAAAATATATTTGATTTGTTTAACACTTTTTGGGTTACTACATGATTCCATATGTGTTATTTCATAGTTTTGATGTCTTCACTATTATTAAAATAGTTAAAATTAAGAAAAACTCTTGAATGAGTAGTACTGACTGGTACTGTATGTATCTATCTATCTCCTTAATCAGTATAAAGGAGGAAATGTTGCTTACTTGTTGAGCAAAATCAAAGCTGTAATGCATCCTGATGTCGTTGCTTTCTGGTTCAGTAGGGCCTCCCAGAGAAAACTGCAGGTCTTGACAGGTGGTCTTGCAGTCAGCAACCATCTTCTGGTAGACAGACCCTCACTCTGAACAAGCAGGAGATGCTGCTCCTGCTTCTTCAGTTTGGCTGACTTAACAGCTTCTGGCAGATTGGCAGATCTGAAGACCTGATAGTTATTCCTCTGGCGCTGCCAGCACAGGTCTGTCCGTGGCTTAGTGCTTGAGATATGGGGCAGCAATTTTCTCCACAGATTCCTGAAGGAAGACAGCCCGACTACATGTACCTCTGGAAAATACAGAAATAATGTGAGATCAATAAAATTTGTGCCAATCATGTTGGAGGTAAATTAAACAATCAAAACATGTTGTTTATGTTTTACATGCTAAGTGTTGTCATTGATTCCTTGTAGAGACACCACACTGCTGCTTTTGTCACATGAGATGGCAGCAGCTTTCCACCAAAGTGTTTGTGTCCTGGGTGGCGTCCTGGTAATACTATTGCATTATCCTCTGCGTAGATGTTGATGAAGTTAACCACTCACTGCAAGTCCTCATGCTTCAGGTGTAACCTGCTTGGGCCAGCTCTCTTTTTGATGGGAGGCATTAGACCATTCTCCTTGTATGACTGGTGGAGGAGAGTCAGGCGTGTTCTACTGATGCTGAAAGACAAATTCCAGATACAAATATTGTAGCAATATTATACAATAGATTGCCGTAATCACCGTCAGACACACCTGGCTAACCTGATGTGTCATGTAATCATCTGGCAAAGTGGAGTCTTTGTTTAGACATGTAGCTAGCTAGATAGTTTAAGAATGGACCATAATCCCAATCCATAGAGTACTAGCAATACAAAAACCGATTGTCATAGCTAGCTAAAGTTAACCAAATAGGTTCAATGTTAGCTAGTTAACATTAGGCTATAACTAGCAATGCAAATGGCTTTCTGAGATAATATTACTACACAGGTCATACACGTAATGTTAGCTAGCGAGCCAGTCATCTAACATTAGCTAGCTAGCTAACAGTAAGCTTTAACTTGCAATGAAAACAACTTTCTGACAAAATTAGGAACATATAATATCTGAAACTGTAGCTAGACTCTTACCCCTATACATGGATGAACACTTCACGGCAGACTGCAACCCCTTTCATTAAATAAGACGTCCTGTGTTGTTTCCGTTTTGTTTGTACAGCTTGCTTGACCCATTGTGTCAAGTCACTCTATGGCATTGCACACTGACCGTGTCGTGTGCAATGCCATAAGAATCATCAGATCTTTCTCCCTCTCTGTCACGGATGCCACGGTTGCCTTAAAAAAAACTGCAGTAGAAAGGATTATCTACACATAACGAGCAGCTCATTTTATAGATAGAAGATGCTACACGGCAGACCAATCTGAAACTCATCTCTCGGCATGTCCAGCCCATTCATTATCTCAGCCAATCATGGCTAGCGGGAAGGTTCCTGTCTTTTTCTGTGGCTAAACCAACTAGGCTCGTGATTGAACAACTTTATTCGTATTTACAGATGGCATACAAGTTTGTTATTAAGGCACATGAACGTTCAAATGTTCCAGAAGGTATTTCTGCCCAAAAACAGCATTTTGATAAAAAAATATGTATATACGTTAAAATGCCTCTCCTGTGAAGTCGTGACCTGCAACATATGCCTAGTTTCCTGAAACGAGTCATATATAGCCTTGTTATTGTTATTTTATTGTGTTACTATTTCCTTGTATTTATTAGCACATTTTTTGCACTTTTTTGTAAATATTCTTTACATCCCGTGTGTAAAATTGCAGGAAATTAACTCTAAAACTTTTTTATCTTCGCTGTCAAGAGGGGAGGCGCTAAAATGTTTTGCTCGCAAGGTGTGAGGATGGATGTGGGTAAGCAGACCCACGAGCCACTGCGGCCCTCCATGATGAGTTCAGAGTGTTTGTGGCCCCCACCCCCATCAAAGTTGCCCATCCCTGGTACACACATTTTACAGAAAAACAGCGTCCCTTGCCGAACTGTATTCCAGCCAATAAATCCTGGCCGTACCACTTCCATGAGAAACCGCGATTTTCAATTGATCACTGTAGTGGGGAACCCTCACCTTTTTGGTCTGGTGATGACATGCTCATCATGACGGGGCGGGGCTGGGCAATGGTGAGCTAGCTGAGCTGTGGAAGTTGAAGCAGTATCCATGCTAGCCTCCACATGGGCTGACAAACGACTCTGAAAGATTGGGCTTGGACAATGGAGGTAGTGGAGCAGGTGTTGTGTCTTTACTCTCCATCTGTGGCTTTTTGAAAAAGATACATGAGTGAACTTTATTTTGCCATAACTTGTGACTAGCTAGCTAGCTAGCACTAGTTCGCATTAACAAAGAATTGCAGAGTGTCAAAACAATTTGCCCACAGTTAGCTAGCTAGTAGGTACGTGTGTGGTGGCTTGGGTAGTGGTACCTCATTGCTGGAACCTCCTAATGCATTTCAAATTCATTTATTTCCATCACCCTTCCCAAAGAACCCTTGAGGAGCCCTCTTCTCTTAGTGTGGACATTATATACTTTTGAAGATATCTACAACTGTCACGCCCTGGCTCTGGGGACTCTTATATGTTGAGCCAGGGTGTTAGAGTATATGTGGAGTTTCTATGTGTTATTTTCTATGTTGTGTTCTAGTTCGTGTTTTCTATGTTGGCCAGGGTGGTTCCCAATCAGGGGCAGCTGATTCTCGTTGTCTCTGATTGGGAACCATACTTAGGCAGCCTGTTGTGCACTTATCATTTGTGGGATCTTGTTCCGTTTAGGTTTGTGTTGTATGACCGAGGACTTCACGTTTCGTTTTGTTGTGTTGTTGTATTGTGCAAAGTACGCATTAAAAGATGTACGCATATCACGCTTCGCCTTGGTCCGTTGCTTATAACGACCGTGACAGAAGATCCCACCATAACAGGACCAAGCAGCATGTCCAGGAGCAGACAGCCTGGACTTGGGAGGAGATCTTGGACGGGCAGGGATCCTGGACTTGGGAGGAAATCCAGGCCGGAATGGATCGCCGTCCGTGGGAGGAGACGGTGGAGGCGCGCCATAGAGAGGAGCAGCGGCGCCAACCGGGCCGTCGTCGGACAGGCGAGAGGCAACCCCAATATTTTTTTTTGGGGGGGGGCACACGGCATGGACGACGGGGCTGCTGGAGGCAGCTACAGGCTGGTTTGTGGATTAGGAGAGGAGGCCACCGGGTTTGGGGGGCTGGAAGGGAGGTTGACGGAGCCTAGAGGCAGAGCAGAGCCAACTCCCCGTACTCAGGCTAGGCAGCGTGAGACTGGGCAGGTTCCGAGGTATGCGGAGCTGCGTACTGTGCCACGAGTGGTCCGGCACAGTCCTGTACGTCCTGTGCTAGCACCACGCACGTGTCGTGCTAAGGTGGGCATGCAGCCAGGACGGAGTGTGCCGGCTCAACGCTCGTGGCCTCCAGTACCCTTCCTCGGTCCCGGATATCCTGCGCCAGTGCCACGTGCTGTAGTGCCAGTACGAGTACACAGCCCTGTACGTCCTGTGCTGATGCCTCACACAGAGTGTGTAAAAATAGGCATTCAGCCAGGACGGGTTGTGTCAGCTCTTCACTCCAGACCTCCAGTCCGTCTCCACAGCCCGGTCCGGCCTGTTCCTGCCTCTCGCATCAAGCCTGTGGTGCGCATCGCCAGCCCGGCCCGGCCTGTTCCTGCTCCCCGCACCAAGCCTGTGGTGCGCGTCGCCAGCCCGGCCCGGCCTGTTCCTGCTCCCCGCACCAAGCCTGTGGTGCGCGTCGCCAGCCCGGCCCGGCCTGTTCCTGCCCCTCGCACCAAGCCTGTGGTGCGCGTCGCCAGCCCGGCCCGGCCTGTTCCTGCCCCTCGCACCAAGCCTGTGTTGCGCATCGCCAGCCCGGCCCGGCCTGTTCCTGCTCCCCGCACCAAGCCTGTGGTGTGCGTCGCCAGCCCGGCCCGGCCTGTTCCTGCCCCTCGCACCAAGCCTGTGGTGCGCGTCGCCAGCCCGGCCCGGCCTGTTCCTGCTCCCCGCACCAAGCCTGTGGTGCGCGTCGCCAGCCCGGCCCGGCCTGTTCCTGCTCCCCGCACCAAGCCTGTGGTGCGCGTCGTCAGCCCGGTCCGGCCTGTTCCTGCTCCCCGCACCAAGCCTGTGGTGCGCGTCGTCAGCCCGGTCCGGCCTGTTCCTGCTCCCCGCACCAAGCCAGTGGTGCGGGGGGGGGGGGGGGGTAGAAGGATTACTTTATCCTATCCCAGGTGTTCCTTAAAGAGGTGGGGTTTCAAATGTCTCCGGAAGGTGGTGAGTGACTCCGCTGTCCTGGCGTCGTGAGGGAGCTTGTTCCACCATTGGGGTGCCAGAGCAGCGAACAGCTTTGACTGGGCTGAGCGGGAACTATGCTTCCGCAGAGGAAGGGGAGCCAGCAGGCCAGAGGTGGATGAACGCAATGCCCTCGCCTGGGTGTAGGGACTGATCAGAGCCTGAAGGTACGGAGGTGCCGTTCCCCTCACTGCTCCATAGGCAAGCACCATGGTCTTGTAACGGATACGAGCTTCAACTGGAAGCCAGTGGAGTGTGCGGAGGAGGGGGGTGACGTGAGAGAACTTGGGAAGGTTGAACACCAGACGGGCTGCGGCATTCTGGATGAGTTGTAGGGGTTTAATGGCACAGGCAGGGAGCCCAGCCAACAGCGAGTTGCAGTAATCCAGACGGGAGATGACAAGTGCCTGGATTAGGACCTGTGCCGCTTCCTGTGTTAGGCAGGGTCGTGCTCTCCGAATGTTGTAGAGCATGAACCTGCAGGATCGGGTCACCGCCTTGATGTTGGCGGAGAACGACAGGGTGTTGTCCAGGGTCACGCCAAGGCTCTTCGCACTCTGGGAGGAGGACACAACGGAGTTGTCAACCGTGATGGCGAGATCATGGAACGGGCAGTCCTTCCCCGGGAGGAAGAGCAGCTCCGTCTTGCCAGGGTTCAGCTTGAGGTGGTGATCCGTCATCCATACTGATATGTCGGCCAGACATGCAGAGATGCGATTCGCCACCTGGTTATCAGAAGGGGGAAAGGAGAAGATTAGTTGTGTATCGTCAGCGTAGCAATGATAGGAGAGGCCATGTGAGGATATGACAGAGCCAAGTGACTTGGTGTATAGGGAGAAAAGGAGAGGGCCTAGAACTGAGCCCTGGGGGACACCAGTGGTGAGAGCACGTGGTGCGGAGACAGCTTCTCGCCACGCCACTTGGTAGGAGCGACCGGTCAGGTAGGACGCAATCCAGGAGTGAGCCGCGCCGGAGATGCCCAGCTCGGAGAGGGTGGAGAGGAGGATCTGATGGTTCACTGTATCAAAGGCAGCAGACAGGTCTAGAAGGACAAGAGCAGAGGAGAGAGAGTTAGCTTTAGCAGTGCGGAGAGCCTCCGTGACACAGAGAAGAGCAGTCTCAGTTGAATGACCAGTCCTGAAACCTGACTGGTTTGGATCAAGAAGGTCATTCTGAGAGAGATAGCAAGAGAGTTGGCTAAAGACGGCACGCTCAATAGTTTTGGAAAGAAAAGAAAGAAGGGATACTGGTCTGTAGTTGTTGACATCAGTGGGATCGAGTGTTGGTTTTTTGAGAAGGGGTGCAACT
The DNA here is from genome assembly GCF_964263955.1 of Coregonus lavaretus. NCBI lineage: Eukaryota > Metazoa > Chordata > Actinopteri > Salmoniformes > Salmonidae > Coregonus > Coregonus lavaretus. The sequence goes on from NW_028158029.1 coordinate 371,169, forward strand.
CTCGCTCTCTTGAAGACGGAAGGGACATGGCCAGCGGTCAAGGATGAGTTGATCAGCGAGGTGAGGTAGGGGAAAAGGTCACCGGAGATGGTCTGGAGAAGAGAGGAGGGGATGGGGTCAAGCGGGCAGGTTGTTGGGCGGCCTGCAGTCACTAGTCGCAAGATTTTATCTGGAGAGAGAGGGGAGAAAGAAGTCAAAGCATAGGGTAGGGCAGTGTGAGCAGGACCAGCAGTGTCATTAGACTTAACAAACGAGGATCGGATGTCGTCAACCTTCTTTTCAAAGTGGTTGACAAAGTCATCCACAGAGAGGGAGGAGGGGGGGGGGGGGGGGGGAGGATTCAGCAGTGAGGAGAATGTGGCAAAGAGCTTCCTAGGGTTAGAGGCAGATGCTTGGAATTTAGAGTGGTAGAAAGTGGCCTTAGCAGCAGAAACAGATGAAGAAAATGTAGAGAGGAGGGAGTGAAAAGATGCCAGGTCGGCAGGGAGTTTAGTTTTCTTCCATTTCCGCTCAGCTGCCCGGAGCTCTGTTCTGTGAGCTCGCAATGAGTCATCAAGCCACAGAGCTGGAGGGGAGGACCGAGCCGGCCGGGAGGATAGGGGACACAGGGAGTCAAAGGATGCAGAAAGGGAGGAGAGGAGGGTTGAGGAGGCAGAATCAGGAGATTGGAGGGAGAAGGATTGAGCAGAGGGAAGAGATGATAGGATGGAAGAGGAGAGAGTAGTGGGAGAGAGAGAGCGAAGGTTGCGGCGGCGCGTTACCATCTGTGTAGGGGCAGAGTGAGTAGTGTTGGAGGAGAGCGAGAGAGAAAAGGATACAAAGTAGTGGTCGGAGACATGGAGGGGAGTTGCAGTGAGATTAGTAGAAGAGCAACATCTAGTAAAGATGAAGTCAAGCGTATTGCCTGCCTTGTGAGTGGGGGGGATGGTGAGAGGGTGAGGTCAAAAGAGGAGAGGAGTGGAAAGAAGGAGGCAGAGAGAAATGAGTCAAATGTAGACGTGGGGAGGGTGAGCCATCCTCAGGAAAGGAACTTATCAAGGCGTCAAGCTCATTGATGAACTCTCCAAGGGAACCTGGAGGGCGATAGATGACAAGGATATTAAGCTTAAATGGGCTAGTGACTGTGACAGCGTGGAATTCAAATGAGGAGATAGACAGATGGGTTAGGGGAAAAATTGAGAATGACCACTTGGGAGAGATGAGGATTCCTGTGCCACCACCCCTCTGACCAGATGCTCTCGGGGTATGCGAGAACACATGGTCAGACGAGGAGAGAGCAGTAGGAGTAGCAGTGTTTTCAGTGGTAATCCATGTTTCCGTCAGTGCCAGGAAGTCGAGGGACTGGAGGGTGGCATAGGCTGGGATGAAGTCAGCCTTGTTGGCGGCAGAACGGCAGTTCCAGAGGCTGCCTGAGACCTGGAACTCCAGGTGTGTGGTGCGTGCAGGGACCACCAGGTTAGAGAGGCAGCAGCCACGCGGTGTGAGGCGTTTGTGTAGCCTGTGCGGAGAGGAGAGAACAGGGATAGGCAGAGGCATAGTTGACAGGCTGCAGCAGATGGCTACAATAATGCAGAGGAGATCGGGATGAAATGAACTAAACATCAGGGAAAGGAGAGAGCAGGCCTCCCTCACCAAAAAAAAATATATATATAACTCTCCCAACTTCCACTTCAGAAACTATAATTGTTTCACTGAACCACCCGAGTAAAACTCTCCCAACTTCCACTTTAGAAATTAGAATTGTTGTAAACTACAGCAGACTGTTATCAGTAGCTGTAATTAAGTACAGCAGCTACCAACCACCTAACGTTAATGCCTCGGATGAGGTTAGAAAAACAGCTGAATGGTAGCAGCTAGCTGGCTCAATCACAGGTACTCTTAAGCATGAAATAACATTGGAAACAATTAACCATAGTTGCAAAAAGTTACCAGTAGCTACCCGCTAGCTAGCTAGCTTTGTTGGTCCAAGTAGTGGGTAGGCTAGCCTCGTGCTTCGCCGGAGTCCGCCGAATACAGTCCTTACCTACAATAATTACCTACAATAACCTTCAATAACTACCTGAGTAAGCTACCTATAATACCAAACTACAATACCTACCTACAATCTAAATACATGGTTTAAGCTTAACTCAACACCATATAAGAAGCCAAGCTTACCTTTCATAACGCAGCAACGATTAAACGTTGGGTAGCTAGCACAAAGATATTGTATTTAGCTACCACAGCCTGCTGGTAGTGTTGGCTGGCTAGCAATGGCTACTGTGTTGACTTTGTTTGAAAAACGGCGTCGCTGCGAACGAATGTAGCTGGCTAAAAGGATATTGTTTTTAGTTGCAACCGTTGCTAATAGCAACTCGCCAGCTAATCCAGGAGGTGAGTTAGCTAGCTAGCTTCGTGCTACATCCGGCACCGCCGAATACAAAAGTAACCTACAATAACTACAGGCAGTGTAGTTATTTACCTCTGTAGTGGATGGTTTACTCTGTTAGAGGATCAGTATTAACATCTACAAGTCTCTCTCTCTCTCTCTCCTTTATCTCTGTAGTGGATGGTCTACTCTGCCAGAGGATCAGTCCAGGTGTGCAGTGTGTCAGCAGGTGCTGAGGGATCCAGTCTCTATCACCTGTGGACACAGGTTCTGCAGACAGTGCATCACCAGATACTGGGAGAAACCTGCTCCTTCAGGAGACTATGACTGTCCTCAGTGTAGAAAGAGATCCAGAACACATCCTGTTCTACAGCACCTGAGTGAACCCAATGATGCAAGAGGCTCTGAAATCAGTAAGACTACTTGTACACGTGTGCTAAGTCAATACCACAATATGATTTAAAGTAGTTAACTACAATAAGATGAGATAGTATAAGTTACTGTAGTTGTGGAAGGCCCACTTTTCATCCTGTCAATGAATGTGTCTGATAGACATCCTTTTGACTCTTCCCTTGTAGTGGATGACAGCCTGCAGAGAGCTATAGTAAACCATAAAGACAGTCTGAAAAGGAGGTATGAATGTGTGATAGAAGGCATTAAAAAAGCAGGAAATCAAACTCCCCTCAATAGGATTTACACAGAGCTCTACATCACAGAAGGAAAGAGCGAAGGGGTTAACAATGAACATGAGGTTTGGCAGCTAGAGACAGCACCCAGGACACCAACCTCACATGACACAGCAATCCACTGCAATGACATCTTTAAACCCTTACCTGGCCAAGAGAGAAGCATCAGAACTGTGCTGACGAAGGGCATCGCTGGCATCGGAAAAACAGTCTCTGTCCAGAAGTTCATCCTTGACTGGGCTGAAGGGAAGGCAAACCAAGATGTGGAAATCATATTTGTGCTTCCTTTCCGGGAGCTGAACTTGATCAAAGATCTCCAGTACAGTCTTCTCAGACTTTTAATTGACTTCCACACGAAACTAAACATAGGCAATGCAAAGAAACTCACTGCCTGTAAAGCTATGTTCATCTTTGATGGTTTGGATGAAAGCAGACTTCCATTGGATTTCCAGTGCAATAAAATGGTGTCTGATGTCACACAGACATCATCTGTAGATGTTCTGCTGACAAACCTCATCAAGGGGAATCTGCTTCCCTCTGCTCTCCTTTGGATAACCTCCCGACCAGCAGCAACTAATCAGATCCCCCTTCAGTGTGTTGACCAGGTGACAGAGGTACGAGGGTTCAATGACCCACAGAAGGAGGACTACTTCAGGAAGAGATTCAGTGATGAGGACCTGGCCAGCAAAATCATCTCACACATAAAGACATCAAGGAGCCTCCACATCATGTGCCACATGCCAGTTTTCTGTTGGATTTCTGCAATAGTCCTTGAACACATGTTGAGCACAGACAAGAGGAGAGAGATGCCCACGACTCTGACTGAGATGTTCACACACTTCGTGCTCATTCAGACCAACCTGAAGAACCAGAAGTATCATGGAAGAGATGAGATGGATCAAGAGGAGCTCATGGAGTCGCATAAGGAAGTTCTTCTGAAGCTGGGGAAGCTGGCATTTGAAAATCTGGAGAAGGGTAATCTCATGTTCTATGAAGAAGACCTGAGAGAGTACGGCATTGATGTCAAAGAAGCGTCAGTGTACTCAGGAGTGTGCACACAAATCTTTAAAGAAGAGTCTGTGTTACTTCAGAGAGAGTCTGTGTTTTTTCAGAGAGTGGTGTACTGCTTTGTGCATCTGAGCATTCAGGAGTTTCTCTCAGCTGTCTACATGTACCATTGTTACACAACCAAGAACATGGATGCACTGAAGCCCTTCCTCAAGAGAAAGTCTAGAGCTGCGTCTGAAGAGCTAACCTTGCATGAGCTGCTGAAGAGTACCGTGGATAAAGCCTTGGAGAGCAAGAACGGACACCTGGACCTCTTTGTCCGCTTCCTTCATGGCATGTCACTGGAGTCCAATCAGAAACTCCTACGAGGTCTGGTGACACAGACAGAAAGCAGTCCAGAGAGCATCCAGAAAACAATCCGATCCCTTAAGGTGATGCAGAGGAAGAACATCTCCCCTGAGAGGTGGATCAATCTCTTCCACTGTCTGATAGAGATGAAAGACCATTCAGTACAGGAGGAAATCCAAGAGTACTTGAGGTCAGAGAAAAGATCTGTAAACCTCACACTTGCTCAGTGTTCAGCGCTGGCCTACATGCTGCAGATATCAGAGGAGGTTCTGGATGTGTTTGACCTGAAAGAATACAAGACAACACAGGAGGGTCGTAGGAGACTGCTCCCAGCTGTGAGGTGCCGCAGAAAGGCTCTGTAAGTACTCCAACTTTACTGTATGTAGGAACAGCAGTATTTTCATTAGCTGACTAAAGTTATATCATCTGAAACTCTTGAACATATTGTAATACAAACTGATCAGAAAGTAATGCACTGCGTACATATTAGTCGGGCAGGGGTAACAGTGTAAGCAGGGGAAGCTAAGCGTAACGTTATAATACAACCTGTCTCTCAAGGTATTTACTCTGTGTTGACAGACTCACTGGCTGTAAACTCACAGACACATCCTGTGAAGTGTTGGCCTCAGTTCTCAGCTCAAACTCCTCATATCTGAGAGAGCTGGATCTGAGTAACAATGACCTGAAGGATTCAGGAGTGAAGCTGCTCTATGCTGGACTGGGAAATCCCCACTGTAAACTGGAGACTCTAAGGTCAGTATTCCTGTAGTTGATGAGAAAATCCATGTGTTTCTAATAAGAGTGTGGGACCTTAATTGAGTGTCTTTTATTTTGATAGCGGGTGCTGTGGCTCTGGGTTGAAACAGCATGGGTTGCTGGGATAGCTCTTCGGTTTAGAGTTTGTTACCATTGCAGTAGGGAATAATATTTTCTTTAGAATCTAGCAGACCAATTTTCTTTCCCTAGAAAATTGCACCTTGTGGTATAACTTTTCATTTACCAAATAAAAAACTGAAGTTATTTTAGTTTCCATCAAATGTTTTATTCTGTCGATGGTTTTGCCACAAAGTCTAGCGATAACATAACATTTTCCCACTGGTCTTGGCACATGCACTCTAGCCAACAGCTCACAGATACAGTGCAGAGGGTTCATGATGAGATTAGAGCAATATCATTTATATTTGTCAATTGGCAGCCAAGCATCGATCATTGTGTCAATGTAGTAACCAAAAAAGTGTTAAACAACAAAATATATTTTATATTTGAGATTATTCAAATAGCCACCCTTTGCCTTGATGACAGCTTTGCACACTCCTGACATTCTCTCAACCAGCTTCATGAGGTAGTCACCTGGAATGCATTTCAATTAACAGGTGTGCCTTCTTAAACGTTCATTTGTGGAATTTCTTCCCTTCTTAATGCGTTTGAGGGGGGTATACAGAAGATAGCCCTATTTGGTAAAAGACCAAGTCCATATTATGGCAAGAACAGCTCAAATAAGCAAAGAGAAATGACAGTCCATCATTACTTTAAGACATGAAGGTCAGTCAATACGGAAAATGTCAAGAACTTTGAAAGTTTCTTCAAGGCAGTCGCAAAAACCATCAAGCGCTATGAAGAAACTGGCTCTCATGAGGACCACCACAGGAATGGAAGACCCAGAGTTACCTCTGCTGCAGAGGATAAGTTCATTAGAGTTACCAGCCTCAGAAATTGCATCCCAAAAAAATGCTTCACTGAGTTCAAGTAACAGACACATCTCAACATCAACTGTTCAGAGGAGACTGTGTGAATCAGGCCTTCATGGTCGAATTGCTGCCAAGAAACCACTACTAAAGGACACCAAGAAAAAGAAGAGACTTCCTTGGGCCAAGAAACACGAGCAATGGACATTAGACCGGTGGAAATCTGTCCTTTGGTCTGAATTCCAAATTGGAGATTTTTGGTTCAAACCACTGTGTCTTTGTGAGACGCGGTGTGGGTGAATGGATGATCTCCGCATGTGTATTTCTCACCGTGAAGCATGGAGGAGGAAGTGTTATGGTGTGGGGGTGCTTTGCTTAAGCATAATGCAGCGATACGCCATCCCATCTGGTTTGGGCTTAGTGGGACAATCATTTGTTTTTCAACAGGACAATGACCCAACACACCTCCAGGCTGTGTAAGGGCTATTTGACCAAGAAGGAGAGTGATGGAGTGCTGCTTCAGATGACCTGGCCTCCACAATCCCCCGACCTCAACCCAATTGAGATGGTTTGGGATGAGTCAGACCGCAGAGTGAAGGAAAAGCAGCCAACAAGTGCTCAGTATATGTGGGAACTCCTTCAAGACTGTTGGTAAAGCATTCCAGGTGAAGCTGATTGAGACAATGCCAAGAGTGTGCAAAGCTGTTATCAAGGCAAATGGTGGATATTTGAAGAATCTGAAATATAAAATCTATTTAGATTTGTTTAACACTTTTTTGGTTACTACATGATTCCATATGTGTTATTTCATAGTTTTCATGTCTTCACTATTATTCTACAATGTAGAAAATAGTAAAAATAAAGAAAAACCTTTGAATGAGTAGGTGCTCTAAAACTTTTGACTGGTAGTGTACTGGTAAATTCGCTCCTTCTATCTACTCCGATTTCAGAGCACTCTCGTCTGAGTGTGCCAGAGCGCAGAATAAATGATGAATTTACGAATGCTCAACACCTGTTGAATATGGGCGGTGTCAGTAAACTTTGGCAAAAAAGCGTAATTAAATTGTTGCCAGCAGCACAGTTGCAGTTAACAACGCATGAAAACAGCCTAACCAGCTCTGCTAGGGCGAGTAAAATGAACTGTTCTCTCATTTGTGTCTGGAAGTAGCTAGCAAGCTAGCCAACGTTAGCCAGTTAGCTTTCGTGCTTTTCTGCTGTTGTTTGGTCAGACCACTCGGATCAACCCTACTTTTCGTCCAGGGCGTCCAGTGTGCGCTCTGATCGCTCCGAGAGCAAAACGCTCTGAATTTACGAATGCCCGGAGCACGCTCTGGTACTCCAGATTAAATTTACGAACACACCCGTATTATAAAACCAGCCATAGTGTGAAATCTTTGGTTGTTTAGTACATAGCCTCACACTTGAATCCTTAAAGAGATGGGTGTGGCTAAAGCTTAAAAGGGTGTGAACGATGCTGAATGGGTGTAGACAAAGAAAAGCTCTCCAGTAGGTACCAAAACATTGAAGGTCCATTTTCTCAAAAGTGAGGTTACAAGTTTATCATCTTTCAAAACAGAATTACTTTCCAATTGTTCCTCAACTGTAGTGTGTGATATACCATGTTCTTGCTCTGAGTCTACTTTTATCCGATGTAAAAAACAGCACTTCAAATTTTGCTACATAAGACCGAATCGAGCCGGTCGGTCACATTTGGTTGACTGTGAATTTAACGTGAAATGAATAACAAATGTCACCATGTCTTTGGATTTAGGTGAAATGTTGGGTTCAAAAATACAAAATGCCCTTACTTTGATGACTTTTTGCGAATGTCACCCCTTTGAATCAATCAGTTTTTGCCCGGCGTGGCATGACTGTTTTATCAGAAATGTACTTTACTTGAATAAAAATAGTTGGATGGAAACAAGGTTATTGGCTGACTAGATTTTCTATCAGCTGAAAACTCTTGAAGAAATTTTAATACGAACCGATTAGAAAATGCATTGAGCCATGTATGCACTTTAGTTGTGTCTGGGTAATAGTGTAAGCTAAGCATTATAAAGCATGTAAATGCGGTTTACGCATCTTTTTCATTTTGTGTGAGCATGTATGCATCTTTTGTCTGAAAATGCATTGAAGTATATGGGGAGCTTTACTTTATTTTCTGTTAACAGCAATCAGCATTTACCCAACACCCACCATTTTTTTTACCACTACATCACGGATTACAATACAACCTGTCTCTCATGGTATTTACTCTGTGTTGACAGACTCACTGGCTGTAAACTCACAGACACATCCTGTGAAGTGTTGGCCTCAGCTCTCAGTTCAAACTCCTCACATCTGAGACAGCTGGATCTGAGTAACAATGACCTGAAGGATTCAGGAGTGAAGGTGCTCTCTGCTGGACTGGGGAATCCACAATGTCAACTGGAGACTCTGAGGTCAGTGTTCCTGTGTTTTGTCATTAAGGGATAACTATTCACCAGATCTGAGTGTTAACAAACTCAGCATTATACTCAATACAATGTAAATCTGACACCTCAGTATATGTAGACTTTGCTTAAACTCTACAGTTTTAAATGTCCAATGCAGCCATTTTTATCTCAATATCAAATCATCTCCGGTTAAGTACCTTACAGTGATTGTTTTCAATTAAAATTGTAAAAAGAAACAAAAAAATGGCTTTAGTATAGAATTATCTAATTTGTAAAAAAGAAATATGTAGCGTACAATATACTCTATATATACAAAAGTATGTGGACACCCCTTCAAATTAGTGGATTTGGCTATTTAAGCCACACCTGTTGCTGACAGGTGTATTAAATCGAGCACACAGCCAATCTCCACAGACAAACATTGGCAGTAGAATGGCCTTACTGAATAGCTCAGTGACTTTCAACGTGGCACCGTCATAGGATGCCAAAAAGTCAGTTCATCAAATTTTGGCCCTGCTAGAGCTGCCCCGGTCAACTGTAAGTGCTGTTATTGTGAAGTGGAAACGTCTAGAAGTAACGACGACTCAGCCGCGAAGTGGTAGGCCAAACAAGCTCACAGAACGGGACTGACGAATGCTGAAGCGCGTAACGTTTAAAAATGGTCTGTCCTCAGTTGCAACACTCACTACCGAGTTCCAAACTGCCTCTGTAAGGAACGTCAGCACAAGAACTGTCCGTCGGGAGCTTCATGAATTGGGTTTCCATGGCCGAGTAGCCTAAGATCACCATGCGCGATGCCAAGTGTCGGCTGGAGTGGTGTAAAGCTGGCCGCCATTGGACTCTGGAGCAGTGGAAACTCGTTCTCTGGAGTGATGAATCACGCTTCATCATCTGGCAGTCTGACTGACGAATCTGGGTTTGGCGTATGTCAGGAGAACGCTACCAGCCTGAATGCACAGTGCCAACTGTAAAGTTTGGTGGAGGAGGAATAATGGTCTGGGGCTGTTTTCATGGTTCAGGCCCCTTAGTTCCAGTGAAGGGAAATATTAATGCTGATGCATACAACGACATTTTAGACGATTCTGTGCTTCCAACTTTGTGGCAACAGTTTGGGGAAGGCCCTTTCCTGTTTCAATATGACAATGCCCCCGTGTACAAAGCGAGGTCAAAACAGAAATGGTTTGTCAAGATCGGTGTGGAAGAACTTGACTGACCTGCACAGAACCCTGACATCAACCCCATCGAATACCTTTAGGAGGAATTGGAACGCAGACTGCGAGCCATGCCTAACTGCCCAACATCAGTGCCCGACCTCACTAATGCTCTTGTGGCTGAATGGAAAGATCCCCACAGCATTGTTCCAACATCTAGTGGAAAGCCTTCCCAGAAGAGTAGAGGCTGTTATAGCAGCAAAGGGGGGCCCACTCCATATTAATGCCCATGATTTTGGAATTAGATGTTCGATGAGCAGGTGTCCACATATTTTTGGTCATGTGTAGTGTAGCTCAGTATTTGTATTATTTATTTTATTGTATTTTTTGCTCATCTTTATCAATAATTCAGGACCCCACTGAATATAAATATATACAGCTGCCACTCTCTCTTTTCACCGCCAAAGAATTGCGGTGTGATTTTGAAATCATGTTAAACTCTCTGCAGGTTGTCACTCTGTGAAGTCACAGAGGAAGGCTGTGCTTCTCTTGGCTCAGCTCTGAGGTCAAACCCCTCACACCTGAGAGAGTTGGATCTGAGTAACAATGACCTGAAGGATTCAGGAGTGAAGCTGCTCTCTGATGGACTGGGGAATCCCCACTGTAAACTGGAGACTCTGAGGTCAGTATTTCTGTAGTTGGTCAACAAGTGATAACTTTTCACCAGATCTACATGTTAACAAAGGGCCAAAATACACAATACAATGCCAATCTGATACCTCACCATCTGACCTACATACATTATGCAGTATAGTATATGGAGCCATACATTATGCAGTATAGTATATAGAGACATACATTATATAGTATATGAAGCCATACATTATACAGTATAGTATATAGAGCCATACATTATATAGTATATGAAGCCATACATTATACAGTATAGTATATGGAGCCATACATTATGCAGTTTAGTATATAGAGCCATACATTATACATTACACAGTATAGTATATAGAGCCATACATTATATAGTATATGAAGCCATACATTATGCTGTATAGTATATGGAGCCATACATTATACAGTATAGTATATAGAGCCATACATTATACATTATACAGTATAGTATATGGAGCCATACATTACGCATTATAGTATATGAAGCCATACATTTTCCTGTATAGTATATGGAGCCTTACATTATCAGTATAGTATATGGAGTCATAAATTATGCAGTATAGTATATGGAGCCATACATTATACATTATACAGTATAGTATATGAAGCCATACATTATACGGTATAGTATATGGAGCCATACATTATACAGTATAGTATATGGAGCCATACATTACGCATTATAGTATATGAAGCCATACATTTTCCTGTATAGTATATGGAGCCTTACATTATCAGTATAGTATATGGAGTCATACATTATGCAGTATAGTATATGGAGCCATACATTATACATTATACAGTATAGTATATGAAGCCATACATTATACGTTATAGTATATGGAGCCATACATTATACAGTATAGTATATGGAGCCATACATTACATAGTATATGGAGCCATACATTATATAGTATATGGAGCCATACATTATACAGTATAGTATATGGAGCCATACATTATATAGTATATGAAGCCATACATTATACAGTATAGTATATGAAGCCATACATTATATAGTATATGAAGCCATACACTATACAGTATAGTATATGGAGCCATACATTACATAGTATATGGAGCCATACATTATATAGTATATGGAGCCATACATTATACAGTATAGTATATGGAGCCATACATTACATAGTATATGGAGCCATACATTATACGGTATAGTATATGGAGCCATACATTATACAGTATAGTATATAGAGCCATACATTATACATTATACAGTATAGTATATGGAGCCATACATTACGCATTATAGTATATGAAGCCATACATTTTCCTGTATAGTATATGGAGCCTTACATTATCAGTATAGTATATGGAGTCATAAATTATGCAGTATAGTATATGGAGCCATACATTATACATTATACAGTATAGTATATGAAGCCATACATTATACGGTATAGTATATGGAGCCATACATTATACAGTATAGTATATGGAGCCATACATTACGCATTATAGTATATGAAGCCATACATTTTCCTGTATAGTATATGGAGCCTTACATTATCAGTATAGTATATGGAGTCATACATTATGCAGTATAGTATATGGAGCCATACATTATACATTATACAGTATAGTATATGAAGCCATACATTATACGTTATAGTATATGGAGCCATACATTATACAGTATAGTATATGGAGCCATACATTATACAGTATAGTATATGGAGCCATACATTACATAATATATGGAGCCATACATTATATAGTATATGGAGCCATACATTATACAGTATAGTATATGGAGCCATACATTATATAGTATATGAAGCCATACATTATACAGTATAGTATATGAAGCCATACATTATATAGTATATGAAGCCATACACTATACAGTATAGTATATGGAGCCATACATTACATATTATATGGAGCCATACATTATATAGTATATGGAGCCATACATTATACAGTATAGTATATGGAGCCATACATTACATAGTATATGGAGCCATACATTATACGGTATAGTATATGGAGCCATACATTATACAGTATAGTATATGGAGCCATATATTATATAGTATATGAAGCCATTTACTTTTTGAAAATGTGTAAAATGTTCTCAATCTCTACATAAGATATTGTAAAGATAAATCAGTTTATGGATGGATTTGGCAGGGGACAGAACTATTTCTGAAAGTTGCAAAATATACAGTATACAGCTGCCACTCTTTCTTTTCAAAATTATTTTTCTCTTTGCAGGCTGTCAGGCTGTCTAGTCACAGAGGAAGGCTGTGCTTCTCTGGTGTCAGCTCTGAGGTCAAACCCCTCACACCTGAGAGAGCTGGACCTGAGCTACAATCACCCAGGAGTCTCAGGAGTCAGAATGCTCTCTGCTGGACTGGAGGATCCACTCTGCAGACTGGAGAAACTCAAGTATGTACATGTGTCAATCTGTTGATGAGTGACATACTGTAAGAAATTGTTCTGCGTTTGGGTTAGTTATGATAATTTATACTTATCAGGTTAGTTATGATAATTTATGGTTATCAGGTTAGTTATGATAATTGATAGTTATCAGGTTAGTTATGATAATTGATAGTTGTCAGGCTAGTTATGATAATTGATAGTTATCAGGTTAGTTATTATACTTGATAGTTATCATGTTAGTTATGATAACGATAGTTATCAGGTTAGGTATGATGATTGATAGTTATCAGGTTAGGTATGATAATTGATAGTTATCAGGGCAGTTATGATAATTGGTAGTTATCAGATTAGTTATGATAATTGATAGTTATCAAGTTAGTTATCATAATTGATAGTTAACAAGTTAGTTATCATAATTGATAGTTATCAGGTTAGTTATGATAACTGATAGATATCAGGTTAGTTATGATAACTGATAGTTATCAGGTTAGTTATGATAACTGATAGTTATCAGGTTAGGTATGTTAATTTAAATTGACTGTAAACAAGACACACCATTGACTGTGTGTGTGTGTGTGTGTGTGTGTGAGAGAGAGAGAGAGAGAGAGAGAGAGAGAGAGAGAGAGAGAGAGAGAGAGAGAGAGAGAGAGAGAGAGAGAGAGAGAGAGAGAGAGAGAGAGAGAGAGAGAGAGAGAGAGAGAGAGAGAGAGAGAGAGAGAGAACCAGTGTGTACATTTACTGTCTGTTCTCCTGCTCCTCTTACAGCGTTAAACCTGGAGGAGTGAACACAATCAAACCATGGCTTAGAGAATGTGAGTTTTGACTACTGTTCAGAATTAGCCTGTTATTACTCAGTCTAAATTCAAGTTGACTCAAAGAAGAGCTTGCTTGATAAGTGAGCTATCTATGTGTGGTTACACTAATAGGACTTCACTCTGTGGTTATATTTTGCTGTGTGTGTTTTATATTACCATTCAGTAGAATATATGATCATTCAGCAAGTCTTATATAACCTTTCCTTGGTCCTTTAATGCCTACAAACATTAACATTCTGATGTGGCCCTTTAATAACTAGAAACATTAACATTCTGATGTGGCCCTTTAATACCTAGAAACATTAACATTCTGATGTGGTCCTTTAATACCTAGAAACATTAACATTCTGATGTGGTCCTTTAATAACTAGAAACATTAACATTCTGATGTGGTCCTTTAATAACTAGAAACATTAACATTCTGATGTGGTCCTTTAATAACTAGAAACATTAACATTCTGATGTGGTCCTTTAATAACTAGAAACATTAACATTCTGATGTGGTCCTTTAATAACTAGAAACATTAACATTCTGATGTGGTCCTTTAATAACTAGAAACATTAACATTCTGATGTGGTCCTTTAATAACTAGAAACATTAACATTCTGATGTGGTCCTTTAATAACTAGAAACATTAACATTCTGATGTGGTCCTTTAATAACTAGAAACATTAACATTCTGATGTGGTCCTTTAATAACTAGAAACATTAACATTCTGATGTGATATGAAGATGATTTGTAATATACCTGGTCTTCCCCATCAGATGCCTGTGATCTCACAATGGACCCAAACACAGTAAACAGATACCTCTCTCTGTCTGAGGAGAACAGAAAGGTGACATGTAGGAGAGAGAAGCAGCCGTATCCTGATCACACAGAGAGATTTGAGGACTGTAAACAGGTGCTGTGTAGAGAGGGTCTGACTGAGCGCTGTTACTGGGAGGCAGAGTGGAGTGGAATAGGGGCTTACATAGGAGTGACATATACAGGAATCAGCAGGAGAGGAAGGGGTAATGACTTTGTGATTGGATACAATGACAAGTCCTGGACTCTGGACTGCTCTGATAACAGTTACATGGTTTGGCACAATGGAAATCCCACTCCCATAGACGTCTCCTCCTCCAGCTCCCACAGAGTAGGAGTGTATCTGGACTGGCCAGCCGGCACTCTGTCCTTCTACAGAGTCTCCTCTGACACACTGACCCACCTGTACACATTCCACACCACATTCACTGAGCCCCTCTATCCAGGGTTCAGGCTTTGGTTTGACAGCTCAGTGTCCCTGTGTCAGGTGGTCTCTGTGTCAAACACACTGGAGCAACAATCTAGAATAGCTCTCTAGTGTGTAAACATATGATTGTAAATATTCATGAATACACACCATTGAAGTTGACAGTCATTGTCAACTAGAGTCATTCATTAATAGAATGAATCACCACACTGTGTTGTAAAAACTGTTTTCATTTACAAATCATTGATCTGGTTGTTATTGGGCTTCTTGGTGTTTGTAAATATTGTTGTCTGTAGAATGTTTATTTGTCAAATTCTTGACACAACCATCTTGTTTCTGTATGAACTCAATTCCACTGAATGAAATGTACATGTGTCAGATTTGATGCCTATAATTTAATGCCTATAATATGCCATGTAAAGTGTTACCATGCGATTTCTGTGAAAAAAGCTTGAAATGATGGGAGGTCAAAGATCATGAGTATTTTATGTCTGTGTTTCTCTCAGTCTCTGTCTGTCTCTAACCCTAGTTGTCAGTAAAGAAAACTGTTATCTGATGTCTGTGTCTCTCTCAGTCTCTGTCTGTCTCTAACCCCAGTTGTCAGTAAAGAAAACGTTTAGCTCCACCGTTAATGGTTCATCCTCATGGTGTGGAGAAAGCATACCTGAAACTGAAAGTATATTTGTTCTTTTCCAGACAGGATGCATTTTGAGAGGACAGAGCAGGATATCCTATAAACTCTTAACTGGAGAGATGACAGAGCAGGATATCCTATAAACTCTAAACTGGAGAGAGGACAGAGCAGGATATCCTATAAACTCTAAACTGGAGAGAGGACAGAGCAGGATATCCTATAAACTCTCAACTGGAGAGAGGACAGAGAAGGATTTTCTATAAACTCTAAACTGGAGAGAGGACAGAGCAGGATATCCTATAAACTCGAAACTGGAGAGAGGACAGAGCAGGATATCCTATAAACTCTAAACTGGAGAGAGGACAGAGTAGGATATCCTATAAACTCTTAACTGGAGAGATGACAGAGCAGGATATCATATAAACTCTAAACTGGAGAGAGGACAGAGCAGGATATCCTATGAACTCTCAACTGGAGAGAGGACAGAGCAGGATATTCTATAAACTCGAAACTGGAGAGAGGACAGAGCAGGATATCCTATAAACTCTAAACTGGAGAGAGGACAGAGCAGGATATCCTATCAACTCTAAACTGGAGAGAGGACAGAGCAGGATATTCTATAAACTCTAAACTGGAGAGAGGACAGAGCAGGATATCCTATAAACTCTAAACTGGAGAGAGGACAGAGCAGGATATCATATAAACTCTAAACTGGCGAGGGTACAGAGCAGGATATCCTATAAACTCTAAACGGGAGACGATAGAGCAGGATATCCTATAAACTCTAAACTGGAGAGAGGACAGAGCAGGATATTCTATAAACTCTAAACTGGGGAGAAGACAGTAAAGTATTGTATTTCAGAACAATAATGTAACAGACAGAGCAGAGAGAGTCTGAAGTCAGGGACAACTTGTGTTATTGTTTGATGGGTGTTTAATGGAGTTATGATGTGTCAGTCTGTGTAGTAGTGCATATCTTTATATAGACTATTAAACACTAGTAAGTATATGATTGATCAAGGAAGTGTTTGCCCCCCAAATAATGTGTGTGACTCTTTCTAGCGATGTAATTCTGGAGGTTACAACATACCCCTAAGATGAGTGTCTCTGAGGAGAGAGAGGAGGGGGGCACTGCCAACCCCCAGACCCAGAGAGCAGTCTCCAGTACCCAGCTGTCTGTCTATGACTGGTCCATGGACAATCCTCTCCTCTCATTTACATTTACATCATTTAGCAGACGCTCTTATCCAGAGTGACTTACAAATTGGTACATTCAACTTATGATAGCCAGTGGGACAGCCACCTTTTTTCTTTTTTTTCTTTTTTTTTATGGGGGGTGGGGGAAGAAGGATTACTTTATACTATTCCAGGTATTCCTTAAAGAGGTAGGGTTTCAAGTGTCTCCGGAAGGTGGTCAGTGACTCCGCTGTCCTGGCGTCGTAGGGGAGCTTGTTCCACCATTGGGGTGCCAGAGCAGCGAATAGCTTTGACTGGGCTGAGCGGGAACTGTGCTTCTGTAGAGGTAGGGGAGCTAGCAGGCCAGAGGTGGATGAACGTAGTGCCCTCGTTTGTAGGGTCTGATCAGAGCCTGAAGGTAAGGAGGTGCCGTTCCCCTCACAGCTCCGTAGGCAAGCACCATGGTCTTGTAGTAGATGCAAGCCTCAACTGGAAGCCAGTGGAGTGTGCGGAGGAGCGGGGTGACATGAGAGAACTTGGGAAGGTTGAACACCAGACGGGCTGCAGCGTTCTGGATAAGTTGAAGGGGTTTAATGGCACAGGCAGGGAGCCCAGCCAACAGCGAGTTGCAGTAATCCAGAAGGAGATGACAAGTGCCTGGATTAGGACCTGTGCCGCTTTCTGTGTAAGGTAGGGTCGTACTCTGCGAATGTTGTAGAGCATGATCCTGCAGGATCGAGTCACCGCTTTGATGTTAGCGGAGAACGACAGGGTATTGTCCAGGGTCACGCCAAGGTTCTTTGCACTCTGGGAGGAGGACACAATGGAGTTGTCAACCGTGATGGCGAGATCATGGAGCGGGCAGTCCTTCCCCGGAAGGAAGAGCAGCTCCGTCTTGCCGAGGTTCAGCTTGAGGTGGTGATCCGACATCCACACTGATATGTCTGCCAGACATGCAGAGATGCGATTCGCTACCTGGTTATCAGAAGGGGGAAAGGAGAAAATGAATTGTGTGTCGTCTGCGTAGCAATGATAGGAGAGACCATGTGAGGATATGACAGAGCCAAGTGACTTGGTGTATAGAGAGAATAGGAGAGGGCCTAGAACTGAGCCCTGGGGGACACCAGTGGTGAGAACACGTGGTGCGGAGACAGATTATCGCCACGCCAACTGGTAGGAGCGACCTGTCAGGTAGGACGCAATCCAAGAGTGAGCAGCGCCGGAGATGCCCAACTCGGAGAGGGTGGAGAGGAGGATCTGATGGTTCACAGTATCAAAGGCAGCGGATAGGTCTAGAAGGATAAGAGCAGAGGAGAGAGAGTTAGCTTTAGCAGTGCAGAGAGCCTCCGTGACACAGAGAAGAGCAGTCTCAGTTGAATGACCAGTCTTGAAACCTGACTGGTTTGGATCAAGAAGGTCATTCTGAGAGAGATAGCAGGAGAGTTGGCTAGAGACGGCATGCTCAAGAGTTTTGGAGAGAAAAGAAAGAAGGGATACTGGTCTGTAGTTGTTGACATCGGAGGGATCGAGTGTAGGTTTTTTGAGGAGGGGTGCAACTCTCGCTCTCTTGAAGACGGAAGGGACATGGCCAGCGGTCAAGGATGAGTTGATGAGCGAGGTGAGGTAAGGGAGAAGGTCTCTGGAAATGGTCTGAAGAAGAGAGGAGGGGATAGGGTCAAGCGGGCATGTTGTTGGGCGGCCGGCTGTCACAAGTCGCAAGATTTCATTTGGAGAGAGAGGGGAGAAAGAAGTCAAAGCATAGGGTAGGGAAGTGTGAGCAGGACCAGCGGTGTCATTTGACTTAATAAATAAAAAAACTTATTTTCAAAATGGTTGACGAAGACATCCACAGAGAGGGATGAGGGAGGGGGAGGAGGAGGGGGATTCAGCAGGGAGGAGAAGGTGGCAAAGAGCTTCCTAGGGTTAGAGGCAGAGGCTTGAAATTTAGAGTGGTAGAAAGTGGCTTTAGCAGCGGAAACAGAGGAAGAGAATGTAGAGAGGAGGGAGTGAAAAGATAACAGGTCCGCAGGGAGTCTAGTTTTCCTCCATTTCCGCTCGGCTGCCCGGAGCCCTCTTCTGTGAGCTCGCAATGAGTCGTCAAGCCACGGAGCTGGAGGGGAGAACCGAGCCTGCCGGGAGGATAGGGGACATAGAGAGTCAAAAGATGCAGAAGGGGAGGAGAGGAGGGTTGAGGAGGCAGAATCAGGAGATCGGAGGGAGAAGGATTTAGCAGAGGGAAGAGATTATAGGATGGAAGAGGAGAGAGTAGCGGTAGAGAGAGAGCGAAGGTTGCGATGGCACATTACCATCGGAGTAGGGGCAGAGTGAGTAGTGTTGGAGGAGAGCGAGAGAGAAAAGGATACAAAGTAGTGGTCGGAGACTTGGAGGGGAGTTGCAGTGAGATTAGTAGAAGAACAGCATCTAGTAAAGATGAGGTCAAGCGTATTGCCTGCCTTGTGAGTAGGGGGGGGGGGGGGGGGGTCAAAAGAGGAAAGGAGTGGAAAGAAGGAGGCAGAGAGAATTGAGTCAAAGGCAGACGTAGGGAGGTTAAAGTCACTCAGAACTGTGAGAGGTGAGCCATCCTCAGGAAAGGACCTTATCAAGGCGTCAAGCTCATTGATGAACTCTCTAAGGGAACCTGGAGGGCGATAAATGACAAGGATGTTAAGCTTGAATGGGCTAGTGACTGTGACAGCATGGAATTCAAATGAGGAGATAGACAGATGGATCAGGGGAAAAAGAGAGAATGTCCACTTGGGAGAGATGAGGATTCCTGTGCCACCGTCGCGCTGACCAGATGCTCTCGGGGTATGCGAGAACACATGGTCAGACGAGGAAAGAGCAGTAGGAGTAGCAGTGTTTTCTGTGGTAATCCATGTTTCCGTCAGCGCCAAGAAGTCGAGGGACTGGAGGGTAGCATAGGCTGAGATTAACTCTGCCTTGTTGGCCGCAGAACGGCAGTTCCAGAGGCTGCCAGAGACCTGGAACTCCACGTGGGTCGTGCGCGCAGGGACCACCAGGTTAGAGCGGCAGCAGCCACACGGTGTGAAGCATTTGTATGGCCTGTGCAGAGAGGAGAGAACAGGGATAGACAGACACATAGTTGACAGGCTACAGAAAAAGGCTACAATAATGAAAAGGAGATCGGAATGAAATGAACTAAACATCTGGGAAAGCAAGAGAGCGGGGCCTCCCTCACGTTTCACTAAAACACTCAAATATAACTCTCCCAACTTCCACTTTTGAAATTATAATTGTTGTAAACTACAGCGGTTCAATGTTTTCTAGGAATAGACTCTAACTTAGTTTATTCAGCTAGCTAACTTGGTACAGTATTCTTCCGTGAAAACCGTCCAGGGCACCGAATCCTATGACGCCATAGCCATAGTTTAGCACCAATACTCGGTTACAACAAACCAGTGTGTTAACACGCTGTCACGATCGTCGTATACAGAGGACCAAGGCACAGCGTGGAATGCGAACATGCTTTTTATTAATGTTACACGAACAAAACAACAAACGATACGTGAAGTCCTACGGTACAAACACAAACCAAAAGGATCAAGATCCCACACCATACTGTGGGAAACAGGCTGACTAAGTATGGTGCCCAATCAGAGACAACAAGCAACAGCTGATTCACGTTGCCTCTGATTGAGAACCACACTGGCCAACATAGAAACACAATACTAGAACGAACACAAATGAAAACTCACACCCTGGCTCAACATACTAGAGTCCCCAGAGCCAGGGCGTGACAGTACCCCCCCCCAAAGGCGCGGACTCCGGCCGCGCCAACCAAACACCACAGGGGAGGGACCGGGTGGGCACTCCGCCTTGGCGGCGGATCCGACTCCGGGCCTGATCCCCACTCCCTCTCCAACCCCCCAAAGTACCCCTGGTCCGGTCTGGCCCCGCTGGCCGGAGCTGGACTGCACACTGGTGGAGCGGATTGCTCTAGCTCCGGCGTGAAGCAGCTGACCGGTGCCTGCCGGACTGATGACGCACACCACTGGCTTGGTGTGGGGAGCAGGAACGGGCCGGACCGAGCTGGCGACGCTCACCATAGGCTTGGTGCGGGGAGCAGGAGCGGGCCGGACCGGGCTGGCGACGCGCACCATTGGCTTGGTGTGGGGAGCAGGAGCGGGCCGGACCGGACTGGCGACGCGCACCATTGGCCTGGTGCGGGGAGCAGGAACAGGCCGGGCCGGGCTGGCGACGCGCACCATAGGCTTGGTGCGGGGAGCAGGAACAGGCCGGGCCGGGCAGGCGACGCGCACCATTGGCTTGGTGCGGGGAGCAGGAACAGGCCGGGCCGGGCCGGCGACGCGCACCATAGGCTTGGTGCGGGGAGCAGGAACAGGCCGGGCTGGCGACGCGCACCATTGGCTTGGTGCGGGGAGCAGGAACAGGCCGGGCCGGGCTGGCGACGCGCACCATTGGCTTGGTGCGGGGAGCAGGAGCGGGCCGGACCGGGCTGACGAAGCGCACCACTGACTTGGTGCGGAGTGCAGGAATGGACCTCTCTTGCTCACACGGCTTGACCCAGTCGAGGAGGCGCTGGATATCTGCTAGAGATTTCCCTGGCGATGGCTCCTGGACCCGCTGCTTGGTCCAGTTCTGGTGGGATCTTCTGTCACGATCGTCGTATACAGAGGACCAAGGCGCAGCGTGGAATGCGAACATGCTTTTTATTAATGTTACACGAACAAAACAACAAACGATATGTGAAGTCCTACGGTACAAACACAAACCAAAAGGAACAAGATCCCACACCATACTGTGGGAAACAGGCTGACTAAGTATGGTTCCCAATCAGAGACAACAAGCAACAGCTGATTCACGTTGCCTCTGATTGAGAACCACACTGGCCAACATAGAAACACAATACTAGAACGAACACAAATGAAAACTCACACCCTGGCTCAACATACTAGAGTCCCCAGAGCCAGGGCGTGACACACGCCAAACAGATTATTCGTGTCCGTGTCTAACGTTGTGTAAAGTTTTGGGTTAGTATTGACAGTTTGAGTGAGTACGTCGTCAACTTATTCAACCAGTTAGTTAGCTAGAATAGTTAGCATACTAGCTAGCCATTGCTCTCTGCCAATGAACCACCCCTCCTCCGACGGCATGAAACACACAGAGAGAGCCAAGCTAATGTTGACTAGTCACCCATGTCCCGAATTCCCTTGAACGACTCTTGTTACCAGTATGTAAAAACAAAACAAAAATAAATGTAGGTTATAACTTACCCTTAGTAGCTACTGTTAGCCAGTTAAGTGCAAAGCTAGCCACTGAATCGATTCAGCCAGTTCGCGTCTGTCCCAATGGAGAGAAAGTGTCTCCAAATATTGCAGCTAGGTTGTTCCAGCTATTGTTTAGTTAGCTATCCAGGTAGCAACAAGCTAGCTATATTTCGAGTACAGTAGCTACTAACTACCTAACGTTAACGCTTCAGATAATGAGGTTAGAAAAACAGCTGAATGGTAGGTAGCTAGCTGGCATAATTACAGGTACTCTTAAGCGTGAAATAACATTGGAAACAACTATCCACAGTTGCTAATAGTTACCAGTAGCTACCCGCTAGCTAGCTAGCTTTATTGGTCCAGGTGGGTTAGCTAGCCTCGTGCTTCACCGGGCTCAGCCGAATACAATACTTACCTACAATAATTACCTACAATAACCTACAATAACTACCTAGATAAACTACCTACAATACCTAACTACAATACCTACCTACAATCTAAATACATGGTTTAAGCTTTACTCGACACATCTCACCCGACCAGAGCTCCTGTAAGCATGTTATCAGTGGACCAATGCCCTTTGACCCAAAGTAAGGCTACTGCTATACATGATACATTATAAAATGGGAAATCCTCAAAGATTTGTGGAGAATGTGAGAATGTAACAGACTGCAGCCTGGTTGGGAGTTCAACGTTATATCAATCATTTATTTATAAAGCCCTTTTACATCAGCAGTTCCATGTGGGGAGAAATAGAGGGAAATGTCTGACATGATCGAATGATCCAGGGTGCTTTCTCATACTACTGATCATCATGACTGTATGAAATACTATGGTGTTTAATAATGATCCAGGGTGCTTTCTCATACTACTGATCATCATTACTGTATGAAATACTATGGGGTTTAATAACTAAACATGCATTGTGGAAATCCACTTGATAATTCCTGATGCTCCAACCAGACTCAGAGATCAGTCTCCAGTACCCAGCTGTCTGTCTATGAACAGTGACTGGTCCATGGATCTTCCTGAAAATGTAAAAAGTGGATCAATGCCCTCTAATCCAGGAACATAAAGAGACTGTTCCTATACTTTTATTCAAGGTGGGATGATGATTATGGTATTGGTGATGGTGATGGTGATGGTGATGGTGATGGTGATGATGGTGATGGTGATGATGGTGATGTAGGCTTGGCACTAATTTCTCTGCTCTCTGACACCTGGAGCTGCAAATGGTCCAGGAACACAATGAAAGGACAAATGCACAATACTCGATTGCACATGGTTTAACTATAGTGTCCTTGCATATTGCTATTGATCTTATGCAGTCATATAAAGATAATTAATGTAAAATGCTAATTGCTATTGAATAGGCTAATTGCTTAGTCTTATTATGAGTTGCATGTGATGTATATATAATATACAGTATATAAGGTACCAGTCAAAAGTTTGGACACACCTACTCATTCAAGGGTTTTACTTTATTTTTACTATTCTTTACATTGTATAATAATAGTGAAGACATCATAACTATGAAATAACACATATGGAATCATGTAGTAACCCAAAAGTGTTAAACAAATCAAAATGTGAGATTCTTCAAATAGCCACCCTTTGCCTTGATGACAGCTTGGCACGCTCTTGGCATTCTCTCAACCAGCTTCACCTGGAATGCTTTTCCAACAGTCTTGAAGGAGTTCCCACATATGCTGAGCACTTGTTGGCTGCTTTTCCTTCACTATGCCGTTCGACTCATCCCAAACCATCTCAATCGGGTTGAGGTCGGGGGATTGTGGAGACCAGGTCATCTAATGCAGCACTCCATCACTCTCCTTCTTGGTCAAATAGCCCTTACACAACCTGGAGGTGTGTTGGGTCATTGTTCTGTTGAAAAACAAATGATAGTCCCACTAAGCCCAAACCAGATGGGATGGCGTATCGCTGCAGAATGTTGTGGTAGCTATGCTGGTTAAGTGTGCCTTGAATTCTAAATAAATCACAGACAGTGTCACCAGCAAAGCACCCCCACACCATAACACCACCTCCTCCATGCTTTACAGTGGATAATACACATGCAGAGATCATCCATTCACCCACACCGCGTCTCACAAAGACATGGCGGTTGGAACCAAAAATCTTCAATTTGGACTCCAGACCAAAGATCAAATTTCCACCGGTCTAATGGCCATTGCTCGTGTTTCTTGACCCAAGCATGTCTCATCTTCTTATTGGTATCCTTTAATAGTGGTTTCTTTGCAGCAATACGACCATTAAGGCCTGATTCACACAGTCCCCTCTGAACAGTTGATGTTGAGATGTGTCTGTTACTTGAACTCTGTGAAGCATTTATTTGGGCTGCAATTTCTGAGGCTGGTAACTCTAATGAACTTATTCTTGTCATGTTGTATAAGGATTTGAAGACAGGCGCAGGAATACGTAATAGGGGTTTTATTTTCTCCACCCAACACAAGGTATGTCATGAACAACGACGAGGACGAAGCCTAAAATAAACACGTATACAGTTGAAGTCAGAAGTTTACATACACTTAGGTTGGAGTCATTAAAACTTGTTTTTCAAACACTCCACACATTTCTTGTTAACAAACTATAGTTTTGGCAAGTCGGTTAGGACATCTACTTTGTGCATCAGTAATTTTTCCAACAATTGTTTACAGACAGATTATTTGATTTATATTTCACTGTATCACAATTCCAGTTGGTCACTAAGTTCACTGTGCCTTTAAACAGCTTGGTAAATTCCAGAAAATGATGTCATGGCTTTAAAAACTTTTGATAGGATAATTTACATCATTTGAGTCAATTGGAGGTGTACCTGTGGATGTATTTCAAGGCCTACCTTCAAACTCAGTGCCTCTTTGCTTGACATCATGGGAAAATCAAAAGAAATCAGCCAAGACCTCAGAAAAATTGTCTGGTTCATCCTTGGGAGCAATTTCCAAACGCCTGAAGGTACCACGTTCATCTGTACAAACAATAGTACGCAAGTATAAACACCATGGGACCACTTAGCCGTCATACCGCTCAGGAAGGAGACGCATTCTGTCTCCTAGAGATGAACGTACTTTGGTGCGAAAAGTGCAAATCAATCCCAGAACAACAGCAAAGGACCTTGTCAAGATGCTGAAGGAAACAGGTACAAAATATCTATATCCATAGTAAAACGAGTCCTATATCGACACAACCTGAAAGGCCGCTCAGCAAGGAAGAAGCCACTGCTCCAAAACCGCCATAAAAAAGCCAGGCTACGGTTTGCAATGCACATGGGGACAAAGATCGTACTTTTTGGAGAAATGTCCTCTGGTCTGATTAAACAAAAATATAACTGTTTGGCCATAATGATCATCGTTATGTTTGGAGGTAAAAGGGGTAAACTTGCAAGCCAAAGAACACCATCCCAACCGTGAAGCACGGGGGTGGCAGCATCATGCTGTGGGGGTGCTTTGCTGCAGGAGGGACTGGTGCACTTCACAAAATAGATGGCATCATGAGGAAGAAAAATTATGTGGAACTACTGAAGCAACATCTCAAGATATCAGTCAGGAAGTTAAAGCTTGGTCGCAAATGGGTCTTCCAAATGGACAATGACCCCAAGCATACTTCCAAAGTTGTGCCAAAATGGCTTAAGGACAACAAAGTAAAGGTATTTGAGTGGCCATCACAAAGCCCAGACCACAAACCTGACTCACTTACACCAGCTCTGTCAGGAGGAATGGGCCAAAATTCTCCCAACTTATTGTGGGAAGCTTGTGGAAGGCTACCCGAAACGTTTGACCCAAGTTAAACAATTTAAAGGCAATGCTACCAAATACTAATTGAGTGTAAACTTCTGACCCACTGGGGAATGTGATGAAAGAAAGAAATGCAGAAAATAAATAATTCTCTCTACTATTATTCTGACATTTCACATTCTTAAAATAAAGTGGTGATCCTAACTGACCTAAGAAAGGGAATTTTTACTAGGATTAAATGTCAGGAATTGTGAAAAACGGAGTTTAAATGTATTTGGCTAACGAGTATGTAAACCTCAGACTTAAACTGTACATACATACACATAAGGTGAGGGAAAAAAGTATTTGATCCCCTGCTGATTTTGT
Source organism: Coregonus lavaretus (assembly GCF_964263955.1). Lineage (NCBI taxonomy): Eukaryota > Metazoa > Chordata > Actinopteri > Salmoniformes > Salmonidae > Coregonus > Coregonus lavaretus. The sequence continues at coordinate 397,162 of NW_028158029.1, forward strand.
ACGTTTGCCCACTGACAAAGACATGATCAGTCTATAATTTTAATGGTAGGTTTATTTGAACAGTGAGAGACAGAATAACAACAAAAAAATCCAGAAAAACGCATGTCAAAAATGTTATAAATTGATTTGCATTTTAATGAGGGAAATAAGTATTTAGACCTTGAGATGCTTCTTACGGAGCCACTCCTTAGTTGCCCTGGCTGTGTGTTTCAGGTCGTTGTCATGCTGGAAGACCCAGCTACGACACATCTTCAATGCTCTTACTGAGGGAAGGAGGTTGTTGGCCAAGATCTCGCGATACATGGCCCCATCCATCCTTCCCTCAATACGGTACAGTCGTCCTGTCCCCTTTGCAGAAAAGCATCCCCAAAGAATGATGTTTCCACCTCCATGCTTCACGGTTGGGATGGTGTTCTTGGGGTTGAGTTTAGACCAAAAAGCTCTATTTTTGTCTTATCAGACCACATGACCTTCTCCCATTCCTCCTCTGGATCATCCAGATGGTCATTGGCAAACTTCAGACGGGCCTGGACATGCGCTGGCTTGAGCAGGGGGACCTTGCGTGCGCTGCAGGATTTTAATCCATAACGGTGTAGTGTGTTACTAATGGTTTTCTTTGAGACTGTGGTCCCAGCTCTCTTCAGGTCATTGACCAGGTCCTGCCGTGTAGTTCTGGGCTGATCCCTCACCTTCCTCATGATCATTGATGCCCCACGAGGTGAGATCTTGCATGGAGCCCCAGACCGAGGGTGATTGACCATCATCTTGAACTTCTTCCATTTTCTAATAATTGCGCCAACAGTTGTTGCCTTCTCACCAAGCTGCGTGCCTATTGTCCTGTAGCCCATCCCAGCCTTGTGCAGGTCTACAATTTTATCCCTGATGTCCTTACACAGCTCTCTGGTCTTGGCCATTGTGGAGAGGTTGGAGTCTGTTTGATTGAGTGTGTGGACAGGTATCTTTTATACAGGTAACGAGTTCAAACAGGTGCAGTTAATACAGGTAATGAATGGAGAACAGGAGGGCTTCTTAAAGAAAAACTAACAGGTCTGTGAGAGCCGGAATTCTTACTGGTTGGTAGGTGATCAAATACTTATGTCATGCAATAAAATGCCAATTAATTACTTAAAAATCATACAATGTGATTTTATGGATTTTTGTTTTAGATTCCGTCTCTCACAGTTGAAGTGTACCTATGATAAAATTACAGACCTCTACATGCTTTGTAAGTAGGAAAACCTGCAAAATCAGCAGTGTATCAGATACTTGTTCTCCCCACTGTATGTATATGCATAAAGGAGCCAAACGGCACCTTGATTACATAGATCACACAGAGGAGAGGTTATGATTTGTATAAAATTATGTTTTCTAGGTGGAAGGTATATCCTGTGTATGAGATTCAAATGTATCAACTGGTGATTAGGATTGTTAGATGAACCCACTAAGTTCCTGATGAACTCAACTGGTGAGCCTCTTTAGCAGCTAGTTCCATGGACACACTGATTTCAATGTCCTTTACCAAGGTCAGATTACTTTCAGTCAACAGTCTCTTTTGTGTAGCTTCACTCCGTAGCCAACATACTAGTCTGTCTCTAATGATGTCATTTAGAACAGCATTAAACTCAGTGTTCTGATAGTTTCTTTAATGCAGCAGCAAACATTGTAACAGATTCTCCCTCTTCTCCTGTGTAACCTGAACCTTTCAGCATTAACTAGTGGTTCAGGTGAAAAATGTCCTTTAAGTATCTCCACAATATCCACATACGTCTTATTACCTGTTCTGTCTGACTTCTTCCAGACAGAATAGTTCCTGTAGATTCAGACTTACTCATCACCAATCTGTTGTTATGTCTCGTGGGTTTCATAACCACGTCTGTATAACAATTAAATGATGATGAGACAGGAAACAGGAATCAGTTCAACCATTTATCTGGAACGTGATCATCTCAACACATACAAACCCCCATGATGCTCTGCGGCACAACCCCAATATACAACAAATACATAAATAAATGGACACTAAACATAACTAATAGAGGAATTTAAATGTTTAGTTCTAGAAAGTAGGGGCATGGGATAGGGTCAGAAAGGTCAGTATGTTTGATAACTGACATAACAAGCATAAGGTCCAATATAACACAGTGAGGTAGAGGTGGGAGCTAAAAGCAGACATGGACAGTGAGACAGTGTGAGGAGGTCAGGGGTGAAACACTAGATCAGGACAGGTAGAAATAGCAGGACTGGAAATAGACACAGAGACACATTCTGATCATGGCTCAGACCTGACCTGAGACACCCAAACAGAAGATGCCATAGCAAAGTCCTGTCCAGTAGACTATATGGGATTTCCTTTCATCAAAATCCAACACATGGAAATGAGGCATCTGTCAATAAAAAGTTACATTAGAGCTTTAGTGAAAGAATGGAATGACTTAGTGTGACTAACATCATATCAAACATTTAGAACTGCTCTTCTTTATTATACTGAACAAAAATATAAACACAACATGCAACAATTTCAACAAATTTACTGAGTTACAGTTCATATAAGAAAATCAGTCAACTGAAATAAATTAATTAGGCCCTAATCAATGGATTTCACGACTGGGAATACAGATATGCATCTGTTGGTCGCAGATTCCTTTTTAAAAAAGGTAGGGGAGTGGATCAGAAAACCAGTCAGTATCTGGTGTCACCACCATTTGCTTCATGCAGCGCGACACGTCTCCTTCGCATAGAGTTGATCAGGCTGTTGATTGTGGCCTGTGGAATGTTGTCCCACTCCTCTTCAATGGTTGTGCAAAGTTGCTGTATATTGGCGGGAATTGGAACACGCTGTCGTACAGGTCTATCCAGAGCATCCCAAACATGCTCAATGGGTGACATGTCTGGTGAGTACTCAGGCCATTGAATAACAGGGTTTTTTCAGCTTCCAGGAATTGTGTACAGATCCTTGCGACATCGGGCCGTGCATTATCATGCTGAAACATGAGGTGATGGCGGCGGATGAATGGCATGACTATGGGATCTCATCAAGTATCTCTGTGCATTCAAATTGCCATCGATAAAATGCACTTGTGTTCGTTGTCCGTAGCTTATGCCTACCCATTCCATAACCTCACCGCCACCATGGGGCACTCTGTTCACAACGTTGACACCAGCAATCCCCCGCCCACATGACACCATACACGTGGTCTGCGGTTTTTGTCTGGTTGGATGTACTGCCAAATTCTTTAAAACAACGTTCAAGGCGGCTTAGAGAAATGAACATTCAAATCTCTGGCAACAGCTCTGTTGGACATTCATATGGCCACCCAGACTATTTACATTGACCCCCCCCCCCCCCCCCCCCCCCATTTGTTTTTACACTGCTGCTACTCGCTGTTTATTATCTATGCATAGTCACTTTACCCCTATCTACATGTATGTTACCTCGACTAACCTGTACCCCCGGACATTGACTCGGTACCGGTACCCCCTGTATATAGCCTCATTATTGTTATTTTATTGTGTTACTATTTATTATTTGGTAAATATTTTCTTAACTCTGTCTTGAACTGCATTGTTGGTTAAGGGCTTGTAAGTAAGCATTTCACGGTAAGGTCTACACCTGTTGTATTTGGCGCACATGACAAATAACATTTGATTTCATTTCATTTGACACACACACACACACACTGGACACACACACACTGGACACACAGACACACTGGACACACAGACACACACACTGGACACACACACACACACACACACACACACTGGACACACAAACACACTAGACACACTAGACACACACACACACTGGAGAGTGTGTGTTTGTGTGTGTGTCCAGTGTGTGTGAATGTGTGTGTGTGTGTGTGTGTGTGTGTGTGTGTCTGTGTGTCCAGTATGTGTGAATCTGTCTCCAGTGTGTGTGTGTGTGTGTGTGTGTGTCCAGTGTGTGTGTGTGTGTGTGTGTGTGTGTGTCTGTGTGTGTGTGTGTGTGTGTGTGTTTCCAGTGTGTGTGTGAGTGTGTGTCCTGTGTGTGTGTGTGTGTCCAGTGTGTGTTTGTGTGTGTCAAGTGTGTGTGTCCAGTGTGTGTGTGTGTGTGTCCAGTGTGTGTATGTTTCCAGTGTGTGTGTGTGTGTGTCCAGTGTGTGTGTGTGTGTGTGTGTGTGTGTGTGTGTCCAGTGTGTGTGTCCAGTGTGTGTGTGTGTGTGTGTGTGTGTGTGTGTGTGTGTGTGTGTGTGTGTGTGTGTCCAGTGTGTGTAGGTGTCCAGTGTGTGTGTGTGGTGCATCTGAACCGTTCTCACAGGGTGCAGGATCACGGAAGGAGACATACACAGAGTTACCATGGTTATTATTTACAGGAATAAACTGGCCCAAACTGGTGTGTCTGTGTGTTACTCCATGTATTTAAATATCATATTCTGATCAAACATAAAACACATGATTAGAGTGAAACATCATGTTGTGTTTGACACAGGGACCACCTGACACAGGGACACTGAGGAGTCATCATACCAAAACCTAAACCCTGGATAGAGGGGCTCAGTGAATGTGGTGTGGAATGTGTACAGGTGGGTCAGTGTGTCAGAGGAGACTCTGTAGAAGGACAGAGTGCCGGCTGGCCAGTCCAGATACACTCCTACTCTGTGGGAGCTGGAGGAGGAGACGTCTATGGTAGTGACATTTTTATTGTGCCTGGCAGAGTAACTTTTGTCAGAGCAGAACAGACTCCAGGACTTGTCATTGTATCCAAGCCCACAGTCCTTACCCTTTCCTCTCCTCCTGATTCCATTATATGTCACTCCTACAACAGCCTCTCCATTCCACTCTACCTCCCAGTAACAGCGCCCAGTCAGACCCTCTCTACACAGCACCTGCTCCCAGACTTTAAATCTCTCTGGTTGATCAGGATATGGCTGCTCCTCTGTCCTACGTGTCACCTTTCTCTTCTCCTGAGACAGAGAGAGGTGTCTGTTTGCTGTGTTTGGGTCCAGTGTGAGATCACAGGCATCTGATGGAGGAAACCAGACACAATATTAAAAATCATCATCATTCACATTAGAATGTTAACTCACTTTTCACTAATTCATTTAATGAAGATGTTTCTAGGTATCTAAAGGAGAAGTTAAGGTAACTTGAAACTTGTTGAATTATCATATGTGATACTGTATGGTAATATAAAACACACTTATTCCCATTAATTACACACACACACACACACACACACACACACACACACACACACACTCACACCTGTATGCATGAACACACACACTCACATTTCTTATGTAACACGAACATGCCACACACATACACAGACACACACATTGTCAAAGCAACTCGTTCTAAACTTTGATGTCCCTGATTTCTCCTTCTGTAAAACTACAGCTTATATTTAATATGACCAAGTAAGTAATGATAGTGGTCTTTGACTTTGACTTCACTTGAATTAAGACTTATTCTCAGTCATATTCTTCACAGCAGTCAACACTCACATTTTCTAAGTCCAGGTTTCATTGTGTACTCTCCACCATGTTCCACACTGTAGCGGTAAGCAGAAGAACAGACAGTCATTGAGTGATACACGTGAACTCACACACGCACACACACACATATAACTTTGTCTAAGGGGTGATAAGAATGTTTGTCAAAACTAGCCTGATAACTCAAACATGTCTGATATGAACATTGACGTAAACCCTCTACATACTTGAGTTTCTCCAGTCTGCAGTGTGGATCATCCAGTCCAGCAGAGAGCAGTCTGACTCCTGAGTCTCTTGGGTGATTGTAGCTCAGGTCCAGCTCTCTCAGGTGTGATGGGTTTGACCTCAGAGCTGAGACCAGAGAAGCACAGCCTTCCTCTTTGACTAGACACCATGACAGCCTGCAAAGAGTAAAATCATATTCAAATCACACTGCTATTCTTTGGTGGTGAAAATAGTGGCAATATTTTTTAAACACATTTTCAGTTATATCAGTGTCCTGAAACCTGCCATATCTATTCATAAATGTATGTATCATTATTAAAAATGACAAATTATCAAAGTACTGCTTGTAGAGAGAAAAATATATAGTACAAATATTTGAGTAGACTGACCAGACCAGTTCAAAAAGCAGTATCAGTCAAAAGACAGACAGTGGGGTATCAGATTTCGATTGTATTGAGTATACAGTCCACACCATATCTATTTTGACAGTGAAGCTAACATTTTAAATGTGGCTCTATATTCCAGCATTTTGGATTTGAGATCATATGAGGTGACAGAATATAATGTCACCTTTTATTTTAGGGTATTTTCATACATATCTGTTTCACCGTTTAAAACAATTAAAGCACTTCATGTATGTAGTCTGTATTCTGACCAATTCACTTATTATGCATTAAAATAGTCAACTTTTAGTATTTGGTCCCATGTTGCTCATAATGACTACATCAACCTTGTTTTGGTTGTGTTTTGGGTTATGTTTTGCCCAATAGTAACTGAATGGTGGATGATGACTGGATTCATCTTCTGTCTAAGTGAGCAGATAACATGTTTCTAAAAAACATTAAATGAATCCTAATGATGCAACGATTAATAAAAAATCATGAATGAATCATGAATAATAATGAGTGAGAAAGTTAGAGGCTACAACAAAACATGCTAACCTCTCACCATTACCAATAACAGAGGGGGTATGATCCTTGTGCCTCTGTAACGTTCTCATTCATCATCATTCACGATTCATTCATGATTATTCATAATCATGGTAGCATCCAAATGAATGTAGAAGTGTTCAGAAACATCTTCTATTCTTACTTACAATACAAGTAAAGCGACTCCAAAATGAAGCAGGACATTATTCACCATTCAGTTACTATTGGGAAAAACTTCATCTAAAACACAACCAAAACAAACTGCAAATGCAAACAACAAGTTTGTAGATTCACAAGCTTGATGTAATCACTATAGGCAAGGAATATGGGACCAAATACTAAACTTTTGACTACTTTAATACACTATAAGTGAATTTGTCCTAATAAGTATGAGCTCTTCAAATGGGAGAACTAGATATATGAAGTACTTTCATTTCTAAACGGTAAAACAGATATGTATGAAAATACCCTCAAATAATAGGTGACATTATGTACTGTAGCCTAATATGAAACAATCTCCAATCAAAAATGCTGGAGCATAGCGCCAAATTTAAAACTGTAAGCTTCATTTTCCAAACACATATGGTGTGGACTATGTGTGCCTGGTAAACACATGTGGATCTGGTGAACAGTTATCACTTGTTGACCAACTACAGGAATACTGACCTCAGAGTCTCCAGTTTACAGTGGGGATTCCCCAGTCCATCAGAGAGCAGCTTCACTCCTGAATCCTTCAGGTCATTGTTACTCAGATCCAGCTCTCTCAGGTGTGAGGGGTTTGACCTCAGAGCTGAGACCAGAGAAGCACAGCCTTCCTCTGTGACTAGACAGCCTGACAGCCTGCAAAAAGTAAGATCATTTTAAAACCACACTGCTATTCTTTGGTGGTGAAAATAGTGGCAGTATATTTTTTCCACATTTTCAGATATATCAGTGTGCTGAAACCTGCCATATATATTCATACATGGATTTATCATGATTAAAAATGACAAATTATCAAAGTATTGTTTGTAGAGAGAAAAATGTATAGTACAAATATTTGAGTAGACTGACCAGACCAGTTTAAAAAGCAGTATCAGTCAAAAGACAGACAGTGAGGTATCAGATTTAGATTGTATTGAGTATACAGTCCACACCATAACTATTTTGACAGTGAAGCCAACATTTTAAATGTGGCTCTATAATCCAGCATTTTCAACTTGAGATCAAATGTTTCATATGAGGTGAAATTGATGCATTTGCCGTTTGTTTTGGTTGTGTTTTGGGTTATGTTTTGCCCAATAGTAACTGAATGGTGGATGATGACTGGATTCATCTTCTGTCTAAGTGAGCAGATAACATGTTTCTAAAAAACATTAAATGAATCCTAATGATGCAACGATTAATAAAAAATCATGAATGAATCATGAATAATAATGAGTGAGAAAGTTAGAGGCTACAACAAAACATGCTAACCTCTCACCATTACCAATAACAGAGGGGGTATGATCCTTGTGCCTCTGTAACGTTCTCATTCATCATCATTCACGATTCATTCATGATTATTCATAATCATGGTAGCATCCAAATGAATGTAGAAGTGTTCAGAAACATCTTCTATTCTTACTTACAATACAAGTAAAGCGACTCCAAAATGAAGCAGGACATTATTCACCATTCAGTTACTATTGGGAAAAACTTCATCTAAAACACAACCAAAACAAACTGCAAATGCAAACAACAAGTTTGTAGATTCACAAGCTTGATGTAATCACTATAGGCAAGGAATATGGGACCAAATACTAAACTTTTGACTACTTTAATACACTATAAGTGAATTTGTCCTAATAAGTATGAGCTCTTCAAATGGGAGAACTAGATATATGAAGTGCTTTCATTTCTAAACGGTAAAACAGATATGTATGAAAATACCCTCAAATAATAGGTGACATTATGTACTGTAGCCTAATATGAAACAATCTCCAATCAAAAATGCTGGAGCATAGCGCCAAATTTAAAACTGTAAGCTTCATTGTCCAAACACATATGGTGTGGACTATGTGTGCCTGGTAAACACATGTGGATCTGGTGAACAGTTATCACTTGTTGACCAACTACAGGAATACTGACCTCAGAGTCTCCAGTTTACAGTGGGGATTCCCCAGTCCATCAGAGAGCAGCTTCACTCCTGAATCCTTCAGGTCATTGTTACTCAGATCCAGCTCTCTCAGGTGTGAGGGGTTTGACCTCAGAGCTGAGACCAGAGAAGCACAGCCTTCCTCTGTGACTAGACAGCCTGACAGCCTGCAAAAAGTAAGATCATTTTAAAACCACACTGCTATTCTTTGGTGGTGAAAATAGTGGCAGTATATTTTTTCCACATTTTCAGATATATCAGTGTGCTGAAACCTGCCATTTATATTCATACATGGATTTATCATGATTAAAAATGACAAATTATCAAAGTATTGTTTGTAGAGAGAAAAATGTATAGTACAAATATTTGAGTAGACTGACCAGACCAGTTTAAAAAGCAGTATCAGTCAAAAGACAGACAGTGAGGTATCAGATTTAGATTGTATTGAGTATACAGTCCACACCATAACTATTTTGACAGTGAAGCCAACATTTTAAATGTGGCTCTATAATCCAGCATTTTCAACTTGAGATCAAATGTTTCATATGAGGTGAAATTGATGCATTTGCCGTTTGTTTTGGTTGTGTTTTGGGTTATGTTTTGCCCAATAGTAACTGAATGGTGGATGATGACTGGATTCATCTTCTGTCTAAGTGAGCAGATAACATGTTTCTAAAAAACATTAAATGAATCCTAATGATGCAACGATTAATAAAAAATCATGAATGAATCATGAATAATAATGAGTGAGAAAGTTAGAGGCTACAACAAAACATGCTAACCTCTCACCATTACCAATAACAGAGGGGGTATGATCCTTGTGCCTCTGTAACGTTCTCATTCATCATCATTCACGATTCATTCATGATTATTCATAATCATGGTAGCATCCAAATGAATGTAGAAGTGTTCAGAAACATCTTCTATTCTTACTTACAATACAAGTAAAGCGACTCCAAAATGAAGCAGGACATTATTCACCATTCAGTTACTATTGGGAAAAACTTCATCTAAAACACAACCAAGACAAACTGCAAATGCAAACAACAAGTTTGTAGATTCACAAGCTTGATGTAATCACTACAGGCAAGGAATATGGGACCAAATACTAAACTTTTGACTACTTTAATACACTATAAGTTAATTTGTCCTAATAAGTATGAGCTCTTCAAATGGGAGAACTAGATATATGAAGTGCTTTCATTTCTAAACGGTAAAACAGATATGTATGAAAATACCCTCAAATAATAGGTGACATTATGTACTGTAGCCTAATATGAAACAATCTCCAATCAAAAATGCTGGAGCATAGCGCCAAATTTAAAACTGTAAGCTTCATTGTCCAAACACATATGGTGTGGACTATGTGTGCCTGGTAAACACATGTGGATCTGGTGAACAGTTATCACTTGTTGACCAACTACAGGAATACTGACCTCAGAGTCTCCAGTTTACAGTGGGGATTCCCCAGTCCATCAGAGAGCAGCTTCACTCCTGAATCATTCAGGTCATTGTTACTCAGATCCAGCTCTCTCAGGTGTGAGGGGTTTGACCTCAGAGCTGAGACCAGAGAAGCACAGCCTTCCTCTGTGACTAGACAGCCTGACAGCCTGCAAAAAGTAAGATCATTTTAAAACCACACTGCTATTCTTTGGTGGTGAAAATAGTGGCACATTTTCAGATATATCAGTGTGGTGAAACCTGCCATATATATATTCATAAATGGATTTATCATGATTAAAAATGACAAATTATCAAAGTATTGCTTGTAGAGAGAAAAATATATAGTACAAATATTTGAGTAGACTGACCAGACCAGTTTAAAAAGCAGTATCAGTCAAAAGACAGACAGTGAGGTATCAGATTTAGATTGTATTGAGTATACAGTCCACACCATAACTATTTTGACAGTGAAGCCAACATTTTAAATGTGGCTCTATAATCCAATATTTTCAACTTGAGATCAAATGTTTCATATGAGGTGAAATTGATGCATTTGCAGTTTGTTTTGGTTGTGTTTTGGGTTATGTTTTGCACAATACTAACTGAACGGTGGATGATGACTGGAGTCATTTTCTTTCTAAGTGAGTAGATAACATGTTTCTAAACACAACTAAATTAATCCTGATGGTGCCATGATTGAGAAAGATCAAGAATGAATCATGAATAATAATGAGTGAGAAAGTTACAGAGGCTACAACAAAACATGCTAACCTCTCACCATTACCCTCAAATAAAAGGTGACATTCTGAACTGTCGCCTAATATGAAACAATCTCAAATCTCTCAAATCTCAAAACTGTAAGCTTCACTGTTCAAACACATGCTGTGGACTATGTGTGCCTGGTAAACACATGTGGATCTGGTGAACAGTTATCACTTGTTGACCAACTACAAGAATACTGACCTCAGAGTCTCCAGTTTACAGTGGGGATTCCCCAGTCCAGCAGAGAGCAGCTTCACTCCTGAATCCTTCAGGTCATTGTTACTCAGATCCAGCTCTCTCAGGTGTGAGGGGTTTGACCTCAGAGCTGAGACCAGAGAAGCACAGCCTTCCCCTGTGACTAGACAGCCTGACAGCCTGCAAAGAGTAAAATAATTTCAAATTACACTGGCAGTATATTTTTTCCGCATTTTCAGATATATCAGTGTGCTGAAACCTGCCATATATATTCATAAATGGACTTATCATTATTAAAAAGGACAAATTATAAAAGTATTGCTTGTAGAGAGAAAAATGTAAAGCACAAATATTTGAGTAGACTGACCAGACCAGTTTAACCTCTTAAGTATCGGACCCTTTTTTTTCCAATTTTGGCCTAAAATGACATACCCAAATCTAACTGCCTGTAGCTCAGGACCTGAAGCAAGGATATGCATATTCTTTATACCATTTGAAAGGAAACACTTAGAATTTTGTGGAAATGTGAAATTAATGTAGGACAATATAACACATTAGACATGCGTTTTTTAATATTTTTTTTTGTAATCCATCATCTTTGAAATGCAAGAGAAAGGCCACAACATAATATTGCAGTTTAGGCACAATTTAGATTCTGGCCACTAGAGGGCAGCAGTGTGTAACATTTCAGATTTATCCAGTGAAGCATTGCAATACTGGACTACATTTACCTTACATTTTAGTCATTTAGCAGACACTCTTATCCAGAGCGACTTACAGTTAGTGAGTGCATACATTATTTTACTTTTTTCATACTGGCCCCCCGTGGGAATTGAACCCACAACCCTGGCGTTGCAAACGCCATGCTCTACCAACTGAGCTACATCACTGCCGGCCATTCCCTCCCCTACACGGGTCTCCCGGTGGCGGACGGCTACGACAGAGCCTGGATTTGAACCAGGATCTCTAGTGGCACAGCTAGCACAGCTAGCGCTATTTTGTATCAAGTCTGCCCAAATGTGCCGAATTGGTCAATTGATACATTTTCAAGTACATAACTATAGAGAACATACATAAATGATAAGGTAATACAAAATGTAAGTTTACACACTCCCAGGAATGTCATACATGATGGATCATTAGCTTATACACTAACTTTCACACATCTGGCGCCGACGAAGATGGCAGCCTCGCGACTAGCTCTTAGGAAACTTTGCAGTATTTTGTTTTTTTATGTATTATTTTTTACATTATTAGCTCAGAAAGTGTTTTGTATCATTACATACAGCCGGGGAAAACTATTGGATATCAGAGCGGCAGTAACTCACCAGCATTACAACCAGGAATACGACTTTCCCAAAGCAGATCCTTTGTTTGCTCTCCCCAGGGCAACATAACTAATTCCAGCGGCTGACCCAAAACATCGCCGGAGGAGGAGAGGCACTCGGAGCGGCCTGCTGGTTCGACTTAGGAGGCGGGTACACCACCCACCGCTTCCAAGTATACTACTTGCTAATGTTCAGTCTTTGGTTAACAAGATCGACGAACTCCGGGCAAGGATTTCTTTCCAGAGAGACATCAAGGCCTGTAACATACTTTGTTTAACGGAAACATGGCTCTCTTGGGATATTCTGTCAAAATCGGTGCAGCCAGAGGAGTTCTCAATTCATCGCGCATACAGGAATAAATATCTCTCCGGGAAGCAGAAGGGCGGAGGTGTGTGTTTCATGATTAATGACTCATGGTGTAATTGTAGTAACATACAGGAACTTGAGTCCTTTTGTTCACCCGACCTAGAATATCTCACAATCAAATGCCGACCGTATTATCTCCCAAGATAATTTTATTCGGTTAAAGTCACAGCCGTGTATATCCCCCCTCAAGCCGATACCACGACGGCCCTCAAAGAACTTCACTGGACTTTATGCAAACTGGAAACCACATATCCGGAGGCTGCATTTATTGTAGCCGGGGATTTTAACAAAGCAAATTTGAGGACTAGGCTGCCGAAGTTCTATCAAAATATTGACTGTTGTACTCGCGCTGCCAAAATCCTTGACCATTGCTATTCGAACTTCCGGGATGGTTATAAGGCCCTCCCACGCCCTCCATCCGGCAAATCTGACCACCACTTTGCTCCTCCCTTCCTATAGGCAGAAACTCAAACAGGAAATACCCATGCTAAGGACTATTCAACGCTTGTCTGACCAATCGGAATCCACGCTTCAAGATTGTTTTGATCACGCGGACTGGGATATGTTCCGGGTAGCTTCCGAAAATAATTTAGACGAATACACTGAACCGGTGACTGAGTTTATCAGGAAGTGTATAGGTGATGTTGTGCCCACTGTGACTATTCAAACCTACCCTAACCAGAAACCGTGGATAGATGGCAGCATTCGCACCAATCTGAAAGCGCGAACCACCACATTCAACCATGGCAAGGTGACTGGGAATATGGCAGAATACAAACAGTGTAGCTACTCACTCCGCAAGGCAATTCAACTGGCAAAACATCAGTATAGAGACAAAGTGGAGTCGCAATTCAACGGCTCAGACACGAGACGTATGTGGCAGGGTCTACAGACAATCACGGACTACAAAAGGAAAACCAGCCACATCGCCGACACCGACGTCTCGGTCCAGACAAGCTAAACACCTTCTTCGCCCGCTTTGAGGATAACACAGTGCCACTGACGAGGCCCACTACCAAGGACTGTGGCCTCTCCTTCTCCGTGGCCGAAGTGATTAAGACATTTAAGCATGTTAACCCCCGCAAGGCTGCCGGCCCAGACGTCATCCCTAGCCGTGTCCTCAGAGCATGCGCAGACCAGCTGGCTGGTGTGTTTATGGACATATTCAATCTCTCCCTTTCCCAGTCTGCTGTTCCCACATGCTTCAAGATGGCCACCATTGTTCCTTTACCCAAGAAAGCAAAGGTAACTGAACTAAATGACTATCGCCCTGTAGCACTCACCTCTGTCATCATGAAGTGCTTTGAGAGACTAGTCAAGGATCATATCACCTTACCTGTCACCCTAGACCCACTTCAATTTGCTTACCGCCCTAATAGATCCACAGACGATGCAATCGCCATCACACTGCACACTGCCCTATCCCATCTGGACAAGAGGATTACCTTCAGTGGGGAAAAAAGTATTTAGTCAGCCACCAATTGTGCAAGTTCTCCCACTTGAAAAGATGAGAGAGGCCTGTAATTTTCATCATAGGTACACGTCAACTATGACAGACAAAAGGAGGAAAGAAAATCCAGAAAATCACATTGTAGGATTTTTAATGAATTTATTTGCAAATTATGGTGGAAAATAAGTATTTGGTCAATAACAAAAGTTTCTCAATACTTTGTTATATACCCTTTAATGGCAATGACACAGGTCAAACGTTTTCTGTAAGTCTTCACAAGGTTTTCACACACTGTTGCTGGTATTTTGGCCCATTCCTCCATGCAGATCTCCTCTAGAGCAGTGATGTTTTGGGGCTGTCGCTGGGCAACACAGACTTTCAACTCCCTCCAAAGATTTTCTATGGGGTTGAGATCTGGAGACTGGCTAGGCCACTCCAGGACCTTGAAATGCTTCTTACGAAGCCACTCCTTCGTTGCCCGGGCGGTGTGTTTGGGATCATTGTCATGCTGAAAGACCCAGCCACGTTTCATCTTCAATGCCCTTGCTGATGGAAGGAGGTTTTCACTCAATCTCACGATACATGGCCCCATTCATTCTTTCCTTTACATGGATCAGTCGTCCTGGTCCCTTTGCAGAAAAACAGCCCCAAAGCATGATGTTTCCACCCCCATGCTTCACAGTAGGTATGGTGTTCTTTGGATGCAACTCAGCATTCTTTGTCCTCCAAACACGACGAGTTGAGTCTTTACCAAAAAGTTATATTTTGGTTTCATCTGACCATATGACATTCTCCCAATCCTCTTCTGGATCATCCAAATGCACTATAGCAAACTTCAGACGGGCCTGGACATGTACTGGCTTAAGCAGGGGGACACGTCTGGCACTGCAAGATTTGAGTCCCTGGCGGCGTAGTGTGTTACTGATGGTAGGCTTTGTTACTTTGGTCCCAGCTCTCTGCAGGTCATTCACTAGGTCCCCCCGTGTGGTTCTGGGATTTTTGCTCACCGTTCTTGTGATCATTTTGACCCCACGGGGTGAGATCTTGCGTGGAGCCCCAGATCGAGGGAGATTATCAGTGGTCTTGTATGTCTTCCATTTCCTAATAATTGCTCCCATAGTTGATTTCTTCAAACCAAGCTGCTTACCTATTGCAGATTCAGTCTTCCCAGCCTGGTGCAGGTCTACAATTTTGTTTCTGGTGTCCTTTGACAGCTCTTTGGTCTTGGCCATAGTGGAGTTTGGAGTGTGACTGTTTGGGGTTGTGGACAGGTGTCTTTTATACTGATAACAAGTTCAAACAGGTGCCATTAATACAGGTAACGAGTGGAGGACAGAGGAGCCTCTTAAAGAAGAAGTTACAGGTCTGTGAGAGACAGAAATCTTGCTTGTTTGTAGGTGACCAAATACTTATTTTCCACCATAATTTGCTAATAAATTCATTAAAAATCCTACAATGTGATTTTCTGGATTTTTTTTCTCAATTTGTCTGTCATAGTTGACGTGTACCTATGATGAAAATTACAGGCCTCTCTCATCTTTTTAAGTGGGAGAACTTGCACAATTGGTGGCTGACTAAATACTTTTTTCCCCACTGTATGTAAGAATGCTGTTCATTGACTATAGCTCAGCATTCAACACCATAGTACCCTCCAAGCTCATCATCAAGCTTGAGGCCCTGGGTCTGAACCCCGCCCTGTGCAACTGGGTCCTGGACTTCCTGACGGGCTGCCCCCAGTTGGTGAAGGTAGGAAACAACATCTCCACTTCGCTGATCCTCAACACTGGGGCCCCACAAGGGTGCGTGCTCAGCTCCCTCCTGTACTCCCTGTTCACCCATGACTACGTGGCCAAGCATGCCTCCAACTCAATCATCAAGTTTGCAGACGACACAACAGTAGTAGGCTTGATTACCAACAATGACGAGACCGCCTACAGGGAGGAGGTGAGGGCTCTGGGAGTGTGTTGCCAGGAAAATAACCTCTCACTCAACGTCAACAAAACAAAGGAGATGATCGTGGACTTCAGGAAACAGCAGAGGGTGCACCCCCCTATCCACATCGACGGGACCGCAGTGGAGAAGGTGGAAAGCTTCAAGTTCCTTTGCGTACACATCACCGACAAACTGAAATGGTCCACCCACGCAGACAGTGTGGTGAAGAAGGCGCAACAGAGCCTCTTCAACCTCAGGAGTCTGAAGAAATTTGGCTTGGCACCTAAAACCCTCACAAGCTTTTACAGATGCACAATTGAGAGCATCCTGTCGGGCTGTATCATCACCTGGTACGGCAACTGCACCGCCCACAACCGCAGGGCTCTCCAGAGGGTGGTGTGGTCTGCCGAACGCATTATCGGGGGCAAACCACCCGCCCTCCAAGACACATACAGCACCCAATGTCACAGGAAGGCCAAAAAGATCATCAAGGACATCAACCACCCAAACCACTGCCTGTTCACCCCGCTATCATCCAGAAGGCAAAGTCAGTACAGGTGCATCAAAGCTGGGACCGAGAGAATGAAAAACAGCTTCTATCTCAAGGACATCAGACTGTTAAATAGCCATCACTAGCACAGAGAGGCTGCTGCCCACATACAGACACATTAGAGGCTGCTGCTGCCTATTGAAATCACTGGCCACTTTAAGAAATGGAACACTAGTCACTTTAATAATGTTTACATATCTTGCACTACTCATCTCATATGTATATACTGCATCTTATTCTATAATATTCTACTGTATTTTAGTCCATGCCGCTCTGTCATTGCTTGTCCCTATATGTATATTTTCTTAAATTCCATTCCTTACTAGTTTTGTGTGTATTAGGTATATGTTGTGAAATTGTTAGATTTTACTTGTTAGATATTACTGCACTGTCGGAGCTAGAAGCACAAGCATTTCAACACACCCGCTATAACATCTGCTAAACACGTGTATGTGACAAATACAATTTGATTTGATTTGATTTGATCTAGATGGCCGGTCGGGGTGGGTGTGGAGCCAGAGACAGCAGGGGTTCAAACTGTAGAACCCAGTTCCTACATTTGAATATAAAATGGATTTTATCAAACAAGACTATGCTACATTTTATCTCTGGGACCCTTAGGATGACAAATCAGAGCAAGATTACTGAATGTAAGTACATTATCTACCTTCAGAAGTGAATGTATCAAACCACTTTCCGTGATACATTTTTTGTTGTTGTGCACTCTCCTCAAACAATAGCATGGTATTTTTTCACTGTAATAGCTACTGTAAATTGGACAGTGCAGTTAGATTAACAAGAATTTAAGCTTTCTGCCCATATAAGATATGCCTATGTCCTGGAAAGTTTGCTGTTACTTACAACAGTCATGATAATCACTTTAGTGCACGTTATCTCAACCGTCCCGTATATGGGACACTGATCCCGTAGAGGTTAAAAAGCAGTATCAGTCAAAAAACAGACAGTGAGGTATTTGATTTAGATTGTAATGAGTCTACAGTTCACAATATCTATTTTGACAGTGAAGCCAACATGTTAAATTTGGCTCTATACTCCAGCATTTTAGATTTGAGATCAAATGTTTCATATGAGTTGACATTGATGCATTTGCAGTTTGTTTGGTTGTGTTTTAGGTTATGTTTTGCCCAATAATAACTGAATGGTGGATGATGACTGGAGTAATTTTCCTTCTAAATGAGTAGATATCATGTTTCTAAACACTACTGAATATATCCTGATGATGCCATGATTAAGAAAATCATGAATGAATGATGAATAATAATGAGTGAGAAAGTTACAGAGGCTACAACAAAACATGTTACTATTACCAATAACAGGAGAGGTTGGCATTTTAGGGGTATGATCTTTATTTCTTTTTAACTTTTTCAATCATCATTATTCAGAATTCACAATTTATTTATAAATGGTGAAACAGATATGTATGAATACCCTCAAATAAAAGGTGAGATTCTGTACTGTCGCCTAATATGAAACATTCTATATTAAATCCAAAATGCTGGAGCATAGCGCCAAATTTAAAACTGTTCACTGTCCAAACACACATGGTGTGGACTATGTGTGCCTGGTAAACACATGTGGATCTGGTGAACAGTTATCACTTGTTGACCAACTACAGGAATACTGACCTCAGAGTCTCCAGTTTACAGTGGGGATCCCCCAGTCCAGCAGGGAGAAGCTTCACTCCTGAATCCTTCAGGTCATTGTTACTCAGATCCACCTCTCTCAGGTGTGAGGGGTTTGAACTGAAAACTGAGGCTAACACTTCACAGGATGTGTCTGTGAGTTTACAGCCAGTAAGTCTGCCAACACAGAAGAAATACAATGACAGACAGGTTGTATTAAAATGTTACGCTTAGCTTTCCCTGTTTACACTGTTCCCGTGCACAAATAATGTGTGGGGTTGGACCTCAGAGCTGAGACCAGAGAAGCACAGTCTTCCTCTAAAATCATTTCAAATTACACTGTTATTCGTTGGTGGTGAAAATACAGTTCCAGTATATTTTTTCCACATTGTCAGATACAGTTGAAGTTGGAAGTTTACACACACTTAGGTTGGAGTCATTAAAACTTGTTTTTCAACCACTCCACAAATTTCTTGTTAACAAACTATAGTTTTGGCAAGTCGGTTAGGACATCTACTTTGTGCATGACACAAGTAATTCTTCCAACAATTGTTTACAGACAGATTATTTCACTTATAATTCACTGTATCACAATTCCAGTGGGTCAGAAGTTTACATACACTAAGTTGACTGTGCCTTTAAACAGCTTGGAAAATTCCAGAAAATGATGTCATGGCTTTAGAAGAAAAATGTACATTTTTGAGTCAATTGGAGGTGTACCTGTGGATGTATTTCAAGGCCTACCTTCAAATTCAGTGCCTCTTTGCTTGACATCATGGGAAAATCAAAAGAAATCAGCCAAGACCTCAGAAAAAAAATGTAGACCTCCACAAGTCTGGTTCATCTTTGGGAGCAATTTCCAAATGCCTGAAGGTACCACGTTCATCTGTACAAACAATAGTACGCAAGTATAAACACCATGGGACCACGCAGCCGTCATACCGCTCAGGAAGGAGACGCGTTCTGTCTCCTCGAGATGAACATACTTTGGTGCGAAAAGTGCAAATCAATCCCAGAACAACCGCAAAGGACCTTGTGAAGATGCTGGAGGAAACAGGTACAAAAGGATCTATATCCACAGTAAAGCGAGTCCTATATCGACATAACCTGAAAGGCCGCTCAGCAAGGAAGAAGCCACTGCTCCAAAACCGCCATAAAAAAGCCAGACTACGGTTTGCAACTGCACATGGGGACAAAGATCGTACTTTTTGGAGAAATGTCCTCTGGTCTGATGAAACAGAAATAGAACTGTTTGGCCATAATGACCATCGTTATGTTTTGAGGAAAAAGGGGGATGCTTGCAAGCCAAAGAACACCATCCCAACCGTGAAGTGTCACGGTTTCGGCCGAGGCTGCTCCTCCTCCTTGTTCGGGCAGGCTTCGGCGGTCGTCGTCCCCGGAGTACTAGCTGCCACCGTTCGATGTTTCATGTTTGTTTGGTTTTGTCTGTTTGTACACCTGTCCCTTGTTAGTGTTTGATTTGGTTGCCTATTTAGTTTTCGTGTGTGGGGCCAGGTGTTATGTGGTATTGTTTATTGTCAAGCTGTTGCTCTCCGTATTACTCTCGTGTTTTGTTGTTTTTCGACAGTCCGCACTGTGTGCGCTATCGTCATTTTACGCACTGTGTTTATTGTGCGTAATTTGTATTTTGCCTCCAGGTTGGGTTGGCTGTTCGCCTGTTTGGTGCTGCTTTTGTTTACTAAAGTCTGTTCACGAACGCCCGTGTTTCCTGCGCTTGATTTCCACACCGCATCTACACTCAGCTACTGACATGAAGCACATGGGTGGCAGCATTATGCTGTGGGGGTGCTTTGCTGCAGGAGGGTCTGGTGCACTTCACAAAATAGATGGCATCATGAGGAAGGAAAATTATGTGGATATATTGAAGCAACATCTCAAGACATCAGTCAGGAAGTTAAAGCTTGGTCGCAAATGGGTCTTCCAAATGGACAATGACCCCAAGCATACTTCAAAGTTGTGGCAAAATGGCTTAAGGACAACAAAGTAAAGGTATTTGAGTGGCCATCACAAAGCCCTGACCTCAATCATACAGAAAATGTGTGGGCAGAACTGAAAACGCGTGTG
The DNA here is from genome assembly GCF_964263955.1 of Coregonus lavaretus. Classification (NCBI taxonomy): domain Eukaryota; kingdom Metazoa; phylum Chordata; class Actinopteri; order Salmoniformes; family Salmonidae; genus Coregonus; species Coregonus lavaretus. The sequence goes on from NW_028158029.1 coordinate 417,660, forward strand.
CGAGCAAGGAGGCCTACAAACCTGACTCAGTTACATCCAAAATGCTGGAGCATAGCGCCAAATTGAAAACTGTAAGCTTCACTGTCCAAACACATATGGTTTGGACTATGTGTGCCTGGTAAACACGTGGATCTAGTGAACAGTTCTCACTTGTTGACCAACTACATGAATACTGACCTCAGAGTCTCCAGTTTACAGTGGGGATTCCCCAGTACAGCAGAGAGCAGCTTCACTCCTGAATCCTTCAGGTCATTGTTACTCAGGTCCAGCTCTCTCAGGTGTGAGGGGTTTGAACTGAGAGCTGAGGCGAACACTTCACAGGATGTGTCTGTGAGTTCACAGCCAGTTAGTCTGCCAACACAGAAGAAATACAATGACAGACAGGTTGTATTAAAATGTTACGCTTTCCCTGTTTACACTGTTACCGTGCACAAATAAAGTGTGGGGTTTGACCTCAGAGCTGAGACCAGAGAATGTCCTCTGTATGTTTGGATCAGCTGGTAGAGCACAGCGCTTGTAATGCCAAGGTAGTGGGTTCAATCCCCGGGACCACCCATTCACACAAAAAAAAAAGAATGTATGCACGCATGACTGTAAGTCGCTTTGGATAAAAGCGTCTGCTAAATGGCAAATTATATTATAAGCACAGCCTTCCTCTGTGACTAGACACCATGACAGGCTGCAAAGGGTAAAATCATTTCAAATTACACTGCTATTCTTTGGTGGTAAAAATACAATGGTAATATTTTCAGATATACCAATGACATGAAACCCACTGTATCTATTCATAAATTGATGTATCATTTTTAAAAATGACAAATTATCGAAGTACTGCTTGTAGAGACAAAAATATATAGTACAAATATTTGAGTAGACTGACCAGACCAGTTTAAAAACCAGTATCAGTCAAAAGACAGACAGTGGGGTATCCGATTTAGATTGTATTGAGTATACAGTCCACACCATATCTATTTTGGCTGTGAAGCCAACATTTTAAATGTGGCTCTATAATCCAGCATTTTAGATTTGAGATCAAATGTTTTATATGATGTGACATTGATGCATTTGCAGTATATTTTGGTTGTGTTTTGGGTTATGTTTTGCCCAATAATAACTGAATGGTGGATGACTGGAATAATTGTATTTCTAATTGAGTAGATAACATGTTTCTAAACACAACTAAATTAATAAATATGCCAAGATTAAGAAAATCATGAATGAATGATGAATAATAATGAGTGAGAAAGTTACAGAGGCTACAACAAAACATGTTACCATTACCAATAACAGGAGAGGTTGGCATTTTGGGGGTATGATCTTTATTTCTTTTTAACTTTTTCAATCATCATTATTCACAATTCAGAATGTATTTATAAATGGTGAAACAGATATGTATGAATACCCTCAAATAAAAGGTGAGATTCTGTACTGTCGCCTAATATGAAACATTCTATATTAAATCCAAAATGCTGGAGCATAGCGCCAAATTTAAAACTGTTAGCTTCACTGTCCAAACACATATGGTGTGGACTATGTGTGCCTGGTAAACACATGTGGATCTGGTGAACAGTTATCACTTGTTGACCAACTACAGAAATACTGACCTCAGAGTCTCCAGTTTACAGTGGGGATTCCCCAGTCCAGCAGAGAGCAGCTTCACTCCTGAATCCTTCAGGTTATTGTTACTCAGATCCAGCTCTCTCAGATGTGAGGGGTTTGACTTCAGAGCTGAGACTAGAGAAGCACAGCCTTTCTCTGTGACTCCACAGTCTGACAGCCTGACAGAGAGATCATCATGATGTCACAAACACACTGTTAATTTAACACCAGTAGTGTAGAAGGACAATGGCAGATGCATTTGGTTTATTCTCCTAAACAACATATAGACTCATCTTCCGTCTCCTAGAATTGTATGGTCATATTGTAATTCTAATCACATGCATTGATTCAATATGTTTTTCAATAATATATATTTTTCTCCAAACTGAATATTTCTTCCTGATGATTAGTACTTCAATTTCATTGTATGTACTCACAGAGCAGCTCTAGAGGATTTGACCACTGGCAGCAGCCTCAGAAGACCTTCCTCTGATCTGGAGTATTTCTTCAGGTCAAACACATCCAGCTCATTTTCTGAAGTCAGCAACACAAAGACCAGAGCTGACCACTGTGCAGGTGACAGTTTGGCTTCTGAGAGACTTCCTGAGCTCAGGTAGCTTTGGATCTCCTCCACTAGAGAATGGTCATTCAGTTCATTCAGACAGTGGAACAGATTGATACACCTCTCTGGAGAGGGATTCTCCCTGATTTTCTTCTTGATGTACTTGACTGTTTCTTCATGGCTCTGTGAGCTGCCTGTCTTTGTCAGTAGACCTCGTAAGTGCTTCTGATTGGACTCCAGTGAGAGGCCCAGAAGGAAGCGGAGGAAAAGGTACAAGTTTCCTGTCTCACTTTGTAAGGCTTTATCCACAGCTCTCTTGTAGAAAGTAACTTCAGGCTTGCCTCTGAACAGCGCATAAAAGTTTCTGGACGTTGATTGAGGATTGGCAACTAGATTCTCATTGTTGTTGATGAATGAAAGGAACACATATACAGCAGCCAGAAACTCCTGAATGCTCAGATGCACGAAGCAGTACACCTTGTCCTGGTACAGCCCACATTCCTCTTTAAAGAGCTGTGTGCACAATCCTGAGTACAATGAGGCTTCATTGACATCAATGCCAGCCTCTTTCAGGTCTTCTTCATAGAAAATCAGATTGCCTTTCACAAGCTGTTGAAAAGTCAGTTTTCCCAGTGACAGAATGCTCTCTTTATTCCAGTGTGGACCTGTCTCTTCTTTCCCAAGATACTTTTCATTCTTCTGTTTGGTATGAAACTCCACAAGGTGTGTGTACATCTCAGTCAGAGTCTTGGGCATCTCTTCTCTCTTATGTTTCAGCATGTGTTCTAGGACTATTGCAGAAATCAAACAGAAGACTGGAATGTGGCACATGATGTGGAGGCTCCTTGATGTCTTTATATGTGAGATGATTCTGCTGGCCATGTCCTCATCACTGAATCTCTTCCTGAAATACTCTTCCTTCTGTGGGTCATTGAACCCTCGTACCTCTGTCACCTGGTCAACACACACTGAAGGGATCTTATTGGCTGCTGCAGGTCGGGTAGTTATCCAGAAGAGAGCAGAGGGAAGCAGATTTCCCTTGATGAGATTTGTCAGCAGAACATCCACTGAGGTTGACTTTGTGACGTCACAACATATCTTGTTCTTCTGGAAGTCTAGGGGCAGTCGGCACTCATCCAGACCATCAAAGATGAACAGAACTTTGTACTTGTCGTAGTTGGAGATTCTTGATTCTTTGGTTTCCATTGAGAAGTGATTGAGAAGTTCAATCAAAGTGTGTTTTTCCCCTTTCATCAAATTCAGCTCCCGAAAAGGGAATGAAAATACAAATTGGACATCCTGATTTGCTTTTCCTTCAGCCCAGTCCAGAATAAACTTCTGCACAGAGACTGTTTTTCCAATGCCAGCGACTCCCTTTGTCAGCACAGTTCTGATAAGTTTGTCTTGTCCAGTTAAGGGTTTGAAGATGTCGTTACATTTGATTGCAGTCTCTGGTCTTGCTTGTTTCCTGGTTGTTGTCTCAATCTGTCTCAGCTCATGTTCATTATTGACCTCTCCTGTTCCACCCTCTGTGATGTAGAGCTCCGTGTAGATGTTATTGAGAAGTGTTGGGTTTCCTTGTTTAGCGATCCCCTCAAATACACATTGAAAATTCTTCTTTAGATTAGATTTGAGTTTAAGTTGGCAAATCACAGCAAGCTCATCTGAATGAAGGATATTGAGGATATTCATATTAGGTCTGTTTTAATGCCTGCAGTATTGTAGGACAGTGTTATAAGGTTTTACATTATAATAATTTATTCTCTTAACTGACTGTATAAATGTATAAATTGTTCGATAATGCATTGGTGTGACTGATTATATTATTATTGGTATTATTGATGGTATTATTAATGTTTTGTCTCTCTCTCTCTCTCTCTCTCTCTCTCTCTCTCTCTCTCTCTCTCTCTCTCTCTCACTAACACAACCCTGCTGCTACTTGACGAGGTCACTAGGTGTTGTGTTAAGGCTGCTACCATATCATTGAGTTACACAGCTACTTTAGCTGTACTTTAGCTACAGCTATTAAATGTTTGTTATAAAACAGCATTCAATATGATGCAGACAGCTCTTACTTTTCTCCAGTGTGTCAGCAAGCTCCTTCTGGTTCATTTTCCTCAGGACGTCCATGTTCATAACAGGATCACTGAACATGGAGAGTACACACACACACACACACACACACACACACACACACACACACACACACACACACACACACACACACACACACACACACACACACACACACACACACACAGACAGACAGACAGACAGACAGACAGACAGACAGACAGACAGACAGACAGACAGACAGACAGACAGACAGACAGACAGACAGACAGACAGACAGACAGACAGACACACACACATACAGACAGACACACAGACAGACAGACAGACACACACACAGACAGACAGACACACAGACACACAAACACACACACACAGACACACGCACACGCACACACACACAGACACATGCACACACACAAAAACACAGATACACACACACACACGCACACACACCCACACGCACACACACACACAAACACGCACAAACACACACACACACACACACAGACGCACACACAGGGAATGTTGTGTTTGTTTAATATTGTTTTAGGATTATGAAAATGGAAAAAAGGATTAGCCTATGGATTATGAATATAAATGGGAAAATGGGAGAGGAGAAATGACTAGAGACAGTGTTGTTTACAGTTTTTTACAATCACTTTGGCACTAATTTCAGAACCTTGATGTAATTTTTCAAAACTCTAGACACAAAACTCAAAACGGTCATCACTTGTAACACAGGCTGTCCAATGTTCAAAACATTGCATTGTGCATTCATTTCTTTAAAGAAATCTTGCACTTGCACCAGTGGCGGCTCCTGAAAAAATTCTCAGGGGGGGCAATTTTTCTGATGATTTAGGTGACCTACACACATTTTAAAAAAGATATGTCCAGCAACAACATGAAGACAGGGGCAGCATATAAGTCAATACTTATATACACATTACTTGCTTCAAAAAGGCCTCATGGTTGAATTGGAAATATGTGCACCTGAGCATGAATTCACAACAAGCAAGCAGGAGCTTTTGATAGAGGCTACTGAAAACATTGATGCAAGTTATTGGTAATAAGAAATTTTTATAGACTTCCATATTCTGCCCTCTTGTATAGATTTGTGAAAATGAACAGTGATAGACATTTTGCCTGAAAACAGAATTTGAAATTTTTTTCTAGAAAAGGTAAACACAGCTATCTGTATGGCTTTGTAAAAATGAACAACCATATTCTGGCCAATTGTATAGATTTGTAAATATGAACAACCATATTCTGGCCAATTGTATAGATTTGTAAAAATGAACATGAACAGATTTTTTATTTATTTTTTACTTTTTTTAAAAATGAAAAATAACTATTTTAAACAACATCAACTGTGAACTGATTTGGGTGTGTGTGTGTTAAAGAGACAGACAGGGAGGGACAAAGAGAGAGAGAGGCTACATTACTTGTACTGAAACTGTTCTAGCTAGCTTGCTGCATGATCAAATTCAGCTGATGCGCATAGCAATGCACGTAATGGGCATTCTTGAAATGATCACGCACCTTTTGCTGCACACCAGCCTTCTCTCACCTCATCACACTGGCTCCATCGTAAGCTTGCGCAATGAGTTTGACTTTCTTGTCGTCGGCAAACAGACCGTTCAGTCTCTCCAAAAGCACACTGGCGATTGAGACTGAGGTTGATTCCGAGATGGGAAGGAACTCAAAAAAGCACTCCTGCACTTTGTGGTTGCTATCTATGTACCTCAGCACAAGCACCAGCTGTGTCTGTGTAGAAACGTCCGTGGTCTCGTCAGCTTGGATAGCTACGAAGTTCGCCGACTTCACCTCCTCCACAATATGTTCCCTCATGACCGCTAGCATACACTCCAGTAGCTCGTTTTGAATGGTCTTTGATGTGCCCTTGAAAACTTTAGCATTTTAAAGATGGTCATCAAACACCTCATCTAATTGTGCCACAAAGTTGACAAGTCCAAGAAAAATACCAGGGTTGGTGGAGCCCTCAGTTTCATCTTTGCCTCGCAAAGCTAGCCATCTTGACAGTTGTACGTGAATTGATTGACGCTGTTACCCGCTCTTTTCTTAGTTATGTTCATGGTTACTTATGTTACGTATGACGAAAGCGCGTAAGTGCAAGCCCTCCCGGAACCCATAGAGATTGTATTGAAAGCTCTGATATTTGAAAAAATATATATTTTACATGATAGTCTATGAGAGACTCCTGGGCGATTTTCAACCTGACTGAAATCGCCCCAAAAGGGGCGGGGCCATTTGAAGCACGACTTTAGCCTGATTGGACATTTAGTGGCAGATCAGACGTCTATATTAGAACACTGAAAACTACTGTTGCCGTGATATAATTGATTAGAAAAAAAATCCCTTCCTTTTCCCGTTTGGCAGTGCGTCGCCCATATCGCCCTAATGAACACACCGCCCCTGACTTGCACAATCATTGGTTCAAAAAACAAATGTATTGTGAAATACCAATGAAACGTTAATTTAGATCACCCACACACAAGCAACCGATAGTTTCACTGTGTCATTGTTCGTACAATCATTAGATATTGTAGTACAAAATAGGTGATACATGTTTCATTATGGTACTACATGTAAATACATCCCTGTAAAAGTACTGCTGTAGTAGAGAGAATACTACAGACACAGTGGAATCATTGAACAAAATCTGAAATATGTTGATGAAAAACGATACAGTACTGTAAAACATCAAATGCAGTGTTCCTCAACTTGCTTGCTTGTACTGTAAAAAGCAAAACATAGGAGTGATTACTGTACTTCTACATTTTCATAAACTCTGTCTTGTGGATTTGGCCACAGGTTCTCATCTACATCACAATGGATGTTTTCATTAGCCAATGTCACGATCGTCAAATGAAGCGGACCAATGCGCAGCGTGGAATGGGAACATACTTTATTTAAATATTAACCACACTAACAAAAACAACAAAACGATACGTGAAGTCCTTGGTAACAGCCACAAACCAACACGGAACAAGATCCCACAAAACACAAGTGCCAAACGGCTGCCTAAGTATGGTCCCCAATCAGAGACAACAAGCAACAGCTGATTCACGTTGCCTCTGATTGAGAACCACCCCGGCCAACATAGAAACACATGAACTAGATCTTAAACACAGAACACAAACACATAGAATCTACACACCCTGGCTCAACATATAAGAGTCCCAGAGCCAGGGCGTGACAGTACCCCCCCCCCCAAAGGTGCGGACTGCGACCGCGCCAAACATAAACCGAACAGGGGAGGGCCGGGTGGGCATTCCTCCTCGGAGGCGGATCCGGCTCCGGGCGTGACCACCACCCTCTAATAACCCCCCCCCCGTAGTGCCCCTGGTCTGGTCTGGCCCCGCTGGCTGGAGCTGGACTGGACATCGGTGGAGCGGATTGCTTAGGCTCCGGTGTGGAGCAGCTGACCGGTACCTGACCAGGCACCGGTGAAACGGGCACGGGCTGTGCCAGACTGACGACGCGCACCACAGGCTTGGTGCGCGGAGCAGGAACGGGCCGGACCGGGCTGACGATGCGCACCACAGGCTTGGTGCGGGGAGCAGGAATGGGCCGGACCGGGCTGACGACGCGCACCCCTGGCTTGGTGCGGGGAGCAGGAACGGGCCGGACCGGGCTGACGATGCGCACCACAGGCTTGGTGCGGGGAGCAGGAACAGGCCGGGCCGGGCTGGCGACGCGCACCATTGGCTTGGTGCGGGGAGCAGGAACAGGCCGGGCCGGGCTGGCGACGCGCACCATTGGCTTGGTGCGGTGAGCAGGAACAGGCCGGGCCCGGGCTGGCGACACGCACCATTGGCTTGGTGCGAGGGGCAGGAACAGGCCGGACCGGGCTGGCGACGCGCATCACAGGCTTGGTGCGAGGGACAGGAACAGGCCGGACCGCACTGGGAACACAAACCACTGGCCTTATACGGGGATCAGGAACAGGCCGGACCGGACTGGCAACACACTTCAGTACCTCTCGCCGTGCCTCTACACTTTCCCTCCCTCTAATCACCAATGGCTTCCGTAACCCGGTGGCCTTCTCTCCTCGTCCACAAACTCGCCCCTTATCTGCCTCCAGCAGCCCCGTCGTCCATGCCATGTGCCCCCCCCCTAAAAATGTATTGGGGTTGCCTCTCGCCTGTCCGACGACGACACTGTTGGCGCCGTACCTCCTCTCTCGCCAAGGCTTTAACCTTTGCCCATGATCCTCTGCCCTCAAACATGTCCTCCCAGGACCACCATTGGCCCACCTGGGCCATCGCCAACTTCTCCATCTCCTTACCCGGCGTTAGCTCCGAAACACGCTGCTTGGTCCAGTATAGGTGGGATCTTCTGTCACGATCGTCAAATGAAGCGGACCAATGCGCAGCGTGGAATGCGAACATACTTTATTTAAATATTAACCACACTAACAAAAACAACAAAACGATACGTGAAGTCCTTGGTAACAAAACACAAGTGCCAAACGGCTGCCTAAGTATGGTTCCCAATCAGAGACAACAAGCAACAGCTGATTCACGTTGCCTCTGATTGAGAACCACCCCGGCCAACATAGAAACACATGAACTAGATCTTAAACACAGAACACAAACACATAGAATCTACACACCCTGGCTCAACATATAAGAGTCCCAGAGCCAGGGCGTGACAGTACCCCCCCCCCCAAAGGTGCGGACTGCGACCGCGCCAAACATAAACCGAACAGGGGAGGGCCGGGTGGGCATTCCTCCTCGGAGGCGGATCCGGCTCCGGGCGTGACCACCACCCTCTAATAACCCCCCCCCCGTAGTGCCCCTGGTCTGGTCTGGCCCCGCTGGCTGGAGCTGGACTGGACATCGGTGGAGCGGATTGCTTAGGCTCCGGTGTGGAGCAGCTGACCGGTACCTGACCAGGCACCGGTGAAACGGGCACGGGCTGTGCCAGACTGACGACGCGCACCACAGGCTTGGTGCGCGGAGCAGGAACGGGCCGGACCGGGCTGACGATGCGCACCACAGGCTTGGTGCGGGGAGCAGGAATGGGCCGGACCGGGCTGACGACGCGCACCCCTGGCTTGGTGCGGGGAGCAGGAACGGGCCGGACCGGGCTGACGATGCGCACCACAGGCTTGGTGCGGGGAGCAGGAACAGGCCGGGCCGGGCTGGCGACGCGCACCATTGGCTTGGTGCGGGGAGCAGGAACAGGCCGGGCCGGGCTGGCGACGCGCACCATTGGCTTGGTGCGGTGAGCAGGAACAGGCCGGGCCCGGGCTGGCGACACGCACCATTGGCTTGGTGCGAGGGGCAGGAACAGGCCGGACCGGGCTGGCGACGCGCATCACAGGCTTGGTGCGAGGGACAGGAACAGGCCGGACCGCACTGGGAACACAAACCACTGGCCTTATACGGGGATCAGGAACAGGCCGGACCGGACTGGCAACACACTTCAGTACCTCTCGCCGTGCCTCTACACTTTCCCTCCCTCTAATCACCAATGGCTTCCGTAACCCGGTGGCCTTCTCTCCTCGTCCACAAACTCGCCCCTTATCTGCCTCCAGCAGCCCCGTCGTCCATGCCATGTGCCCCCCCCCTAAAAATGTATTGGGGTTGCCTCTCGCCTGTCCGACGACGACACTGTTGGCGCCGTACCTCCTCTCTCGCCAAGGCTTTAACCTTTGCCCATGATCCTCTGCCCTCAAACATGTCCTCCCAGGACCACCATTGGCCCACCTGGGCCATCGCCAACTTCTCCATCTCCTTACCCGGCGTTAGCTCCGAAACACGCTGCTTGGTCCAGTATAGGTGGGATCTTCTGTCACGATCGTCAAATGAAGCGGACCAATGCGCAGCGTGGAATGCGAACATACTTTATTTAAATATTAACCACACTAACAAAAACAACAAAACGATACGTGAAGTCCTTGGTAACAAAACACAAGTGCCAAACGGCTGCCTAAGTATGGTTCCCAATCAGAGACAACAAGCAACAGCTGATTCACGTTGCCTCTGATTGAGAACCACCCGGCCAACATAGAAACACATGAACTAGATCTTAAACACAGAACACAAACACATAGAATCTACACACCCTGGCTCAACATATAAGAGTCCCAGAGCCAGGGCGTGACAGCCAAACATCTTGGAAAAAACCTTCGGGCATGGCGAATCCAGGCCTGACACTGGTCTGCCGTGATGTCATTGCATGTGTCATCCATGGCCTGGAGAAAAGTGACTTGTTCATGAGGGCGCCTATCATAAACCTTCCATCTCCATGTGGAGAAAAATTCCTCAATCGGGTTAAGGAAAGGAAAGTATGGGGGTAAATACAGGGTGGTAAATTGTGCATGGGCCTGAAACCATGCTTGCTCTGATTTCATTGGACACTCTTTGCTGTTGCTGCCGCTGTCTTGGTCCGTGGCCTTGTCCTCTACCACGTTCCCCCACACCTCTCAAACGAGGCCCACGACCACCTCTCAGAAGGGATGCTTGTCCCCTGCCATTCCTTTGACCAACACGTCTTCCTCGTCTTCCTCCCACCACTGCATGACCTCTATTGTGACCTGGATCACCTGCCGGCTCCATGTTACAGTACGTATCGCTATATTGTTGCAAGTGGATCCCAATCAATTCTTTATATACTCGTTCCATAATGTGAACTCAATCATCAGTAACAAGTTGGCAGAATTGGACAAGCAATTACAAGGGCCTTCATCCATACAGTGCAGTACTGTCAATACTGTAAATAGTCTGAAAAGGTGGTACATGGGACCATAGAAACGGTGTCTGATAAAGAATGATGATAGATATAATATTACATCCATAGATAATGTAGTCTAATTGGTTCATGCTCCACGCTAATTGGTGACAATGAATCTCGTTATCTTGAAACTTTCATGATCATGGAATATTTTTTGTCTGTTTCCATACAACTATGCATTAAGAGTAATGCAACAGTTACTTATCATTTTGAGCAGTTGTATCAATTGATAGTTGGATAATTGTAATGAAATGAATAGACACTCATCTGAAATGTAATGTGTGAATTGCCTTTTGAAATAGTAGTACTTTGATGTTAAGTTGTGTCATATTGAACAGGTGATTTTTGTTAAATGAACAAATGATCTTAGTTTTATGTGTATTGTATCCAAGCAATTGAAAAAAGTGTTAGAGTTTTGAAAAATGTGCATTTTGATCATTGGTTGTGAGTTTTGTGTCTAGAGTTTTGAAAAATGACGTCAAGGTTCTGAAATTAGTGCCAAAGTGATTGTAAAAAACTGTAACTCACTGACCATGACCCATGAGTTCTTCTTACCTCTGTTCACTAGAAAAGTCTCCCTCTCTAAACACTATAGGATGATGCATCGACTTGTCACTCTTCATGGACACACAGCTGGGTACAGGAGAGGCTGGTCTCTCCTGCTTGATTGAGCTTCAACACAACAGAGACAAACATTCGATTGCTCATTTACTCTGAGCTCAGATTGGGAAACATAAGAAGAGTTTCATTCCAAAACACTATATATCCATTTTCAGAAATGATTGGTAAATTAGCTTTTATTTGTTAAATAAATTATTAAACCACTACAAGGCTTTATGAAGGCTTCTAAAGTGGGTAATTTACACTTAGAAATGTTGCCCTGATGAAAAATGGATCAACCCCTACAAAAAATGTCCCTTAATTATGATCCACATAATAATTGCTGTTTCTGCAGGATTATTTTCCTGCTGTGAGAAACTGGGTCAAATTAAGATGTAATCTGTAAATGCATTCATCTTAAGGTAGCCAGGTGAGACAACCACATATCACAGTCAAATATACAGGATACGAACATTCCATTCCAACTAAACAATGGATATATAGCGTTGTGCAACAACAACAAAAAAATTTTCATACACATCTAAAATCCAGAACAGTTATATTAAGCAATCATTTCTGATGAAAAAACACAAATGTGAAAAAAAAGAGTATATAGCATTTTGGAATATAAATTCTTAAACAATATTGTCATCTCACCTCTTAGCTTTGGTGTCATGTTCCCCAGAGAGACTCATTTTAGAGGCAGGGCCTCCCCCCTCTCTCTCCCCAGAGAGACTCATTTTAGAGGCAGGGCCTCCCCCCTCTCTCTCCCCAGAAAGACCAATTTTAGAGCACTGACCCCTAAACAGAGATGTAGCATGTTGGTTGTGGTTAACACAGTGTTAACTAATTATTGAATGTCTATTGTTGTATTTTATTCATTATCTCTTAGAAATAAAACGTTTACTAACAGCCACATCCAAACAGTCCGGTGATTTAATGCAATGACTTTTTGTAGCCCAAGGCTACTCAAAACTCGCCCACAAGGCCTGAAAACGAGCCCAAAAAAATAGCAACCTGATAGCCCTGATAGGCCTACATCTACTTTCAGATAGCCTACAGCAGCCTAGACAAGATGTAGGCTAGATGTAAAGTCAACGATTTAGCAGCTGGTTTAGTTCAAATTGTCAGATTAATTTATTTAACATGAATAGCAAGGCGATTTCAAGGTAAAAAGTGCTTCTGTTGCCCAGTAGCCTGCTGAGGATGGGGGTCGTAATTTCAATCACCTGAATCAAATATTAATAATATGGATATGAACTGAATAGGCCTATGCTAGCCTAATCTGACTGACTGTTACCGTCCGCCTAATGCATTCTAACATCTGATCAGCAATTCCGATAGAATTGTGACCATGGTCACGCTTGATAACTTGTTCAGAAATACTTAGAAATACTTACTTCATTTTTTACTTTTCTCCATATAGTGTTTTCTGCTCTGTCGTCTCAAAATGGATCCTGTACAAAATAACAATTCTACTTTCTGTTTCAGCTCAGCCTTCTCCCCACCCTGATAAAGTGTTTTATTGATATATTCCACTAGATGGCAGTAAACACCTGCTGTAACTAGACTTTACAACAGTGACCATGTTTACATGCACACCGCAATATCCCATTATCATTCCGATACTCAAGTATTCCGTTTTTGAGTTGAACCATATAAACATCATATCCCGTTTACAATAACCCAAAAAAGCTTGTATCCTGGTTATGAGAAACCAGGATAAGATGCCTGGAAAATGCTGATCTTAGACGGGATACTGTGGCATGTAAACATCTTATCCGTTTACTGTTGTTTTTCGAGGTGTACGCAGGCTGTTTCATTTATCTGTTGTGTGATGATGCTTTAATCTGATTGTCAAACAAATCACTTCAAAAAGTAGGCTACCTGTGCAGTTTGATCCACCATAATAATTCCGTAACTTATATATACCCTATGGTCATTTTAATGGGGTTGAACATCCATCCCATCAGATTGTGTAAAGGATTTTATGAGTTCAGAAAAACACTGACTTGGGGAAGCATCTGTCTGACCTCACCCTGCTGAAACACACTCAAGTAAAGACCACATAGCTACAGTTATATGCTTGTCTGTTCTTTCCCACTTTTACAGCCAATGTATGGACTGGTATCCAGGGTGAAGAGGTAGATTTAATGTTGAACAACAACACTGTAATGAGGAGTTTGTGTTATGCCTATTACCAGCGTTGGTGCTCATGTTAATAATTTGACCGTGATACCATTCCCTTTTACGTTTTACTTTGTAAAAAGCTGTTACAGGACTGTTTTATTTACTATAACTCTGTTACTAATCACGTGTATTGTAAGGTCAACTAAAACATGTTATGTGTTGCAGTAGGCCTTTAGAATAATGCAAAACATATCCTTGACTCTATCAAAGTTGATGAGCAAGGGGAAACAAACTATGACCTGCACAGCCGGCCAATCAAACTACACCTAAACCTAAACTAATTTCACACATAATAAGAGTTAGCCTATAGACCAGATTACATTGACAATAGTCTGATGAGTGACAGTTTATCAGTTGTCAAACTGTACATGAAGAGATGGGTGCATCTTGTAATTGACAGATGCAGGGAAAGGAGCATCACTTTATCAAATCCTCCTTCAGAGTCACATGCAGGTAAAACTTTTTGATTTATATATAGTATCAGAAGGAACATATTTTGCAGTTTCCAAGAATAGCTGTGCTGTCCATATGTTCAGCACATGACCACTCCTGCGGCAGCATTGCTCTGGATACTAAGCAAAGACTAGTAACATAATACATGTAAAACCTGCTATTCTGTTTCCTTTTAAATACATTTTCTTATTTCCTAAATGTTTCTTTAGACCTGCCTAAACTAAATTATAATGGACTTCATTTTAATGGACTTGAACTAGTGGTTTTTCGTTTTTACTTATAGCCTAGAGTAACATAAACTAATGAACATGTCTTACTTATAGCCTAGAGTAACATAAACTAATGAACATGTCTTACTTATAGCCTAGAGTAACATAAACTAATGAACATGTCTTACTTATAGCCTAGAGTAACATAAACTACTGAACCCAACTTACTAATAGCCTAGAGTAACATAAACTGATGAAAATGCTATTATGTTCTTTGAAATACAAGTTTTTTAGTTTTCTAATGTTACCTAAGACCTTTATAAACACAACCAAAGTATTATTCTTCCGAAAGCATATATTAAATGTATTTATTAGACTGTTAAAATGTTGATGCATTATTGGCTGGAAGTGTTGAAAATTGGCTTTAGGCCTTCGTTTTTCACTAGGACTTTGTAGAATTATACAAAACATATCCTTTACTCTATCTAAACAAATAACTATCGTTGTTATATTTTTTCATGGATATATTTCCACAAATATTTCTTCATGCAATTAATCCTTTTACAATAGTTTATGCACTATTTATCAAGCCTTGGTTCTTATGTTTGACCACCTTGAGGGTTGATTTGCATCTGATACATATGCTAAATGGACTCCAGGAAACGTTCTCCATGTTCTCTAGTGGGTTCTTATAGGCTGAAAGGAAAGGCGCTTCTAGTGTTAAGGAGCATGATATGTAACAAAATCAAATAAATATTATTTTAAAGGAGCAATAGTGTCTTGCAGCTTATGTGAGACAGAATAATAAGGCAAATCTAAATGGATAGTTTCCCCATGAAACACATAAAATGCTAATATTTGGGGATATTGACTTGGTTTTGACTATTGCCATCCTGTTTCTTTGATAAAAATGCTAAGAAGTTAGCATTTAGAGACTATGGCCAAGTAAACAAAACCAAAGCATGGATAGCTGTCTTGCCTTGTTCATAGACTGCTTACAGGGTAAAGGTGTCAGCATGCTTCAGTTTTCTGAACTCGTCTAGCCGCACTGAACGAGTGTGCATACTCCATTAAAAGACATTCACTTGAAAAACTAGACAAAAGCGGCAATAGTACTGTTTGTCCACTTTGAGACGCCGTAGCCAGTATACACTTCCTCAAAATAGTCAGAATTAATCTAAGATACTGTAACTCAAGAAATCTGTCATTAATTTTGAGATTTTTTCAGAGGAGATCTTAGTTGCGCAATTTTACATCTAACTAAGATTTTTGGTGCAGTATTTCTCAATGAATATTTTCCCGAACAGGCGAAGAAAACCTCACCGAAGTCCAAAACTAACAAAAATGTCACAAAATGTAATCATAATATATGCACAAGCTCTTCTGAACTGTTTCAGCTGGGAAGCATGTGGACGCCTTAAGGAAACCAAGTCATTTTGTAGTTTGGGTGAACTATCCCTTTAAAAGGTAAATCTCTGTATCAGAGTATCCATACAGACAATGTTAGTGAGTTTGTGTGTCCTCTTAATCAGTGACAGTGAAGTTATTGTGTTGGCGTCCATCAACTAGTGATATCTGTGTATCAGTGTTATACATGTGTATAGCTTGTTGTTGTTCACAGCCTCCTGCTCTCCAGCTGGAAGTCCACCTTCTGCTTCTGTTTCTCCATCATTGCCTCCAGCTCTGTGGATTTGCGGACATCCTAATAGAAATGGAGAAAGAAAGGAGGAAATACAGTCTGTTATGGAGCTAGTAGAGTTACTTAGCTAACGTTAGGGAGCTAGTAGAGTTACTTTGCTAACGTTAGGGAGCTAGTAGAGTTACTTTGCTAATGTTAGGGAGCTAGTAGAGTTACTTTGCTAACGTTAGGGAGCTAGTAGAGTTACTTTGCTAACGTTAGGGAGCTAGTAGAGTTACTTTGCTAACGTTAGGGAGCTGGTAGAGTTACTTTGCTAATGTTAGGGAGCTAGTAGAGTTACTTTGCTAACGTTAGGGAGCTGGTAGAGTTACTTTGCTAACGTTAGCCTATGTTGTCTGTAGCAAAGTACAAGTCACTACTGGTTGGTGAAATTATGAAATGTGAGTGAACTACTCTGACTTTCAGTGAGACAGTATGTGATGTGATATTGTAGTGAACTCAGGGGGTAGTCCAGACTGGGACTCCAACCCAAGTCCAGCGACTGTCAAGCCAACACCTAGCGACCTCGTCAAGAGGGTTTCGGACCTCTTGGTGTAACGGTCATTACCCCCTTCCTTCTGGAGAGTGTGTCCCCACGCTTCTCTTTACCAAGTCCCTCATGTGTACACGCGTCTCTGATGGAGACGCCTTCCTTGCGCCATCCCCCTGCTGACATGTAGTCCCAGACCCAGTGGTAGCCCTAACCGGGACTCAAACCCTGGTCCAGCAACTGTCAAGCCAACGCCCTAACCATTACACCAAGAGTTCCGAACCTCTTGACCAAGTTTTCTAGGTGTTGGGTTAAGGTCCCTACAATATATTGGTTAGATTCAGAACTGGAACATTACTCCCTTCACTCCCTTCATTCAATAAAACAGAAAGTCATTTTAACATAACTAACGTTTTAAACAACCTTGTCCATCCAACAATATATTGTATGAGATTCATGTGTCACTCACCACCTTCCGGAGACACTTGAAACCCCACCTCTTTAAGGAATACCTGGGATAGGATAAAAGTAATCCTTCTACCCCCCCCCCCCCCCCCCCCCCAACAAAATAATAATATATATATATATTGTAAAGTGGTTGTCCCACTGGCTATCATAAGGTAAATGCACCAATTTGTAAGTTGCTCTGGATAAGAGCGTCTGCTAAATGACGAAAATGTAAATGTAATGTGTGCACACATCTAACACAAGTCCATCATTAGAAGTATTGCTGCATCTGCACCCAGAAACTCCCAGAGACTCCCTGTAGTCACACATAATAGGGAAGAGGAGAGAGAGGGAGAGAATGAGAGAGGGAAGAGGAGAGAGAGGGAGAGAAGGAGAGAGGGAAGAGGAGAGAGGGAGAGAAGGATAGAGGGAAGAGGAGAGAGAGGGAGAGAAGGAGAGAGGGAAGAGGAGAGAGAGGGAGAGAAGGAGAGAGGGAGAGAAGGAGAGAGGGAAGAGGAGAGAGGGAGAGAAGGAGAGAGGGAAGAGGAGAGAGAGGGAGAGAAGGAGAGAGGGAAGAGGAGAGAGAGGGAAGAGGAGAGAGAGGGAGAGAAGGAGAGAGAGAAGAGGAGAGAGAGGGAGAGAAGGAGAGAGGGAAGAGGATGGGAACCAAGGATCTATCTATAATGTGAGAGTTGTGTCAACCAGAAGAGAAGGAAGACAGAGGGAGAGGAGAAATAAGAGTACTGAGGAAGTGATGTGTTTTGATACAACACTATAAGTCAGGAGATGTGATGAGAATAGGGTTGAATCGGGGAAAGAATGGGGTGAGAATGGGGTGAGAATGGTGCGTAAATCAGGTGAGAATGGGGTTGCCAGTCAATAGGGTTGCCAGTAAATGGGGTTGCCAGTCAATGGGGTTACCAGTCAATGGGGTTACCAGTCAATGGGGTTGCCAGTGTATGGGGTTACCAGTCAATGGGGCTTCAAGTCAATGGGGTTGCCAGTCAATGGGGTTGTCAGTCAATGTGGTTGCTAGTTAATGGGGTTGCCAATCAATAGGGTGGCCAGTCAATGGGGTTGCTTGTACCTCCAGTAAAGCCTTCTGCACCATCATCTGGCTGTACACTCTGGCACCCTCCTCTGGTGAAAACATACGCAGGTCCTCTTTACTCAGGGCAAAGAGCTCAGCACCAGTGAGTCTCCCCAGCAGTGTAACTGTCCTGAATGGAGAGAGAGATAGGGCAGAGTAAGGTGGTTAGAAGTGTTACTGTCCTGAATAGAGAGAGAGAGAGATAGGGCAGAGTAAGGTGATCAGAAGTGTTACTGTCCTGAATAGAGAGAGAGAGATAGGGCAGAGTAAGGTGGTCAGAAGTGTTACTGTCCTGAATAGAGAGAGAGAGATAGGGCAGAGTAAGGTGGTCAGAAGTGTTACTGTCCTGAATAGAGAGAGAGAGATAGGGAAGAGTAAGGTGGTCAGAAGTGTTACTTTCCTGAATAGAGAGAGAGAGATAGGGCAGAGTAAGGTGGTCAGAAGTGTTACTGTCCTGAATAGAGAGAGAGAGATAGGGCAGAGTAAGGTGGTCAGAAGTGTTACTGTCCTGAATAGAGAGAGAGATAGGGCAGAGTAAGGTGGTCAGAAGTGTTACTGTCCTGAATAGAGAGAGAGAGATAGGGCAGAGTAAGGTGGTCAGAAGTGTTACTGTCCTGAATAGAGAGAGAGAGATAGGGCAGAGTAAGGTGGTCAGAAGTGTTACTGTCCTGAATAGAGAGAGAGAGATAGGGCAGAGTAAGGTGGTCAGAAGTGTTACTGTCCTGAATAGAGAGAGAGAGATAGGGCAGAGTAAGGTGGTCAGAAGTGTTACTGTACTGAATAGAGAGAGAGAGATAGGGCAGAGTAAGGTGGTCAGAAGTGTTACTGTCCTGAATAGAGAGAGAGAGATAGGGCAGAGTAAGGTGGTCAGAAGTGTTACTGTCCTGAATAGAGAGAGAGAGATAGGGCCGAGTAAGGTGGTCAGAAGTGTTACTGTCCTGAATAGAGAGAGAGAGATAGGGCCGAGTAAGGTGGTCAGAAGTGTTACTGTCCTGAATAGAGAGAGATAGGGCAGAGTAAGGTGGTCAGAAGTGTTACTGTCCTGAATAGAGAGAGAGATAGGGCAGAGTAAGGTGGTCAGAAGTGTTACTGTCCTGAATAGAGAGAGAGAGATAGGGCAGAGTAAGGTGGTCAGAAGTGTTACTGTCCTAAATAGAGAGAGAGAGATAGGGCAGAGTAAGGCAAGGTGGTCTTCATAATGGCCATGCTAGAAAGGATAGACATAAGTATAGTGTATATGAAGTATACTGTAGTTGACTGAACTAGCTCCACTACACCACTCACGGCTCAGTGAAGCCCTTCCCTCTCAGCCAGCCCTCTACCTCAGCAGGAGGGGACTGGTAGTCCAGGGGGGCCGAGGTGTCTGTGGTGCGGGGGATCACCAGGGGACGGATGGACCCCGCCCTGCTGTTGGCCAGCTGCTGGAGGAGCTCATCATTCACCATGAAGCCTGGGGTCACACAGGGGTCACACACACACACACACACACATTGACTACACAGCTTTAGGTTTAGGCATCACATTGACTACATTGACTTGGATTACACAGCTTTAGGGTTAGGCATTACATTGCCTTTACATTGTAGTCATTGAAGCCCTTTTATCCAGAGGGATCTAGAGTGGGTATATATTATCAGGATACAGTACATGCAGGTATAAGACAACCACTAAACCTTTAGAAGTACCCAGACAGTCTGCAGTGCTATGAACAGAAAACACAGAGAGTTCCTGATAAGAGGAGTGCTAGTGTGGATCACAAATGGCACCCTATTCCCTTTATAGTGCACTATTTTTGGTATTGAATGGTAATAAAATGAGTAGTACACTATATAGGGAATAGGGTGCCATTGTGGACTATCCTGGTATGATTGTTAAAACGGCCACACATTCAGATTTAGTATTTCCCTATCCAACCCTAGTTTGTCCCTTTAGCTAGAATGTCTGACAGCTCATCATTCAATCACCCCTACGTTTCTACCCAATCAGAGATATTCTCTTCCACCTGCTAGTTGTAAGTCCCGCCTCCAGCCAGCGAGTTGTAGTGATGGAAAGTTTGGCTCTTTTTACTGACTCTGATCTTTTAGACTCATTCAGTCAAAAGAACAAATCTTTCGACTAATTTCGTTCATTTGAGTCAGTAATGCCCAAAGCATGCAGGAACCCCCTACCAGCGAACGATGAACTGAAAACTCAAAAGAGTAATGATTCTACAAGCCTCTCTCGTTCACATGTCGTTCACCATAAGGGGCTCATTGGAGCTGTGTGACTGAGACATGTCAAAGGTTTAAACCATCTACATTTATTGACTGCCAGGCATACAAATAAAAACATGATTGATCCATTTGAAACAAGGTCTAGTTGTGGCTGCAACCAGACTAGATTGTGAACAACTCTTGGACTAGATTGTGAACTACTCTTGGCGGAATGCATTGCTTGACTGTCTTGAGGGTGATAAGCACAATGTGGTTCATAAACTGCAGCCCCCCAAAAGTTTTGGTTTGTTGAGCAGAGGCTGTGTATGTTTTGGTTCTACAAAGCTGTGTCCATCATACCATTCAATAATCAATTATTTACCTTCATTCTTGCACCATGAGATCAATGATCAGTTCTAAACATGTATTTTTCTTCTCTATACTCATGATCTATTTCCCTGCGACATATGCCAGACAGTTGGTGGTCGGAGTACGTCTCTGGAGCCGCTGAGCACTCATTGTGGTCAGCACTAGCAGGCCAAACGAAATAGTTAAATGAACGAGTCATTTTTTTTTTTTTGGGGGGGGGGGGGGGGGGGGGGGGGTGGTAGATCAGCTTAATATTGCAGATAGATTGTAACTTCCATCAATGTAATTTTCTGCATCACTTCCAATCCCCCATGTTTTTTATATATATACTCCCCTTTATTACTTTTCAACCCCGCCATCCTTTCCCTACTTGGGGTAAATTAGTGAACAACAATGCTTAGGCCTCTACTTCCAGCTTATACTTACTATCTACATTTTATGGACACAGTCAATTTTACAATAATTCTATTTTATTTGTTTTTGCTCCTGAACTTCTTCTACTCTCAACCTCTCCGATCATTTTCATGATGTCCATCCGGTTTGCTTCTATATGCCATATCTTTCTAACTGTGCTCTTTCCCAAAAGCTCCCAACATACAACCTATATACTTATTATGGACACAGTATGCTTACATTATTAGTTATCTTGTTAATATTTGTTGTTATTTGTTATTAGTCCCATCCTTCAACTCCATTCAACACCTCCCATCTATCTCTTAACACCATCCATATAGGATTTCTATTTGCCATATATATTTCAACTGTACTGTGATGTTTTACAAAAGTTCTGAATATTTCTATTCTCATTGCTTCTACAGATTGTGAATTAAAAATAAATAATTTTGCTAAAAGTATTATTATATTATTGATCGATTGACTATGACTTTTCAGATCACCCAGTAATGCTATCTGCAAGGTTAGCTCCAGGTAAATTTTGCAATCCTTTAGCCATTCCTGGACTTTTGTCCAAAAACAAGCTAGAAATGGACAGAACCAAAACAAATGATCTAATGATTCTGTCTCTTCACAGTAAAATCTAATTGTTAGTGAACTGCACATCAATACTGAGTTGTGGTGGAGACAGAGAACAGTTTGTTATATCAGTTACATTATGTCTAGAAGACAGAGAACAGACAGTTTGTTATATCAGTTACATTATGTCTAGAAGACAGAGAACAGACAGTTTGTTATAGCAGTTACATTATGTCTAGAAGACAGAGAACAGACAGTTTGTTATAGCAGTTACATTATGTCTAGAAGACAGTCATATCTTTGTTATAGCAGTTACATTATGAAAAACAGCTTCTATCTCAAGGCCATCAGACTGTTAAATAGCCATCACTAGCACATTAGAGGCTGCTGCCTACTGAAATCACTGGCCACTTTAAGAAATGGAACACTAGTTACTTTAATAATGTTTACAGTCACTTTAATCATGTTTACATATCTTGCACTACTCATCTCATATGTATATACTGCATTCTATTCTATAATATTCTACTGTATCTTAGTCCATGCCGCACTGTCATTGCTTGTCCATGTATATTTTCTTACATTCCATTCCTTACTAGTTTTGTGTGTATTAGGTACAGTGAGGGAAAAAAGTATTTGATCCCCTGCTGATTTTGTACGTTTGCCCACCTACAAAGACATGATCAGTCTATAATTTTAATGGCATTTTAATGAGGGAAATAAGTATTTGACCCCTCTGCAAAACATGACTTAGTACTTGGTGGCAAAACCCTTGTTGGCAATCACAGAGGTCAGATGTTTCTTGTAGTTGGCCACCAGGTTTGCACACATCTCAGGAGGGATTTTGTCCCACTCCTCTTTGCAGATCTTCTCCAAGTCATTAAGGTTTCGAGGCTGACGTTCGGCAACTCGAACCTTCAGCTCCCTCCACAGATTTTCTATGGGATTAAGGTCTGGAGACTGGCTAGGCCACTCCAGGACCTTAATGTGCTTCTTCTTGAGCCACTCCTTCATTGCCTTGGCCGTGTGTTTTGGGTCATTGTCATGCTGGAATACCCATCCACGACCCATTTTCAATGCCCTGGCTGAGGGAAGGAGGTTCTCACCCAAGATTTGACGGTACATGGCCCCGTCCATCATCCCTTTGGTGCGGTGAAGTTGTCCTGTCCCCTTAGCAGAAAAACACCCCCAAAGCATAATGTTTCCACCTCCATGTTTGACGGTGGGGATGGTGTTCTTGGGGTCATAGGCAGCATTCCTCCTCCTCCAAACACGGCGAGTTGAGTTGATGCCAAAGAGCTCGATTTTGGTCTCATCTGACCACAACACTTTCACCCAGTTCTCCTCTGAATCATTCAGATGTTCATTGGTAAACTTCAGACGGCCCTGTATATGTGCTTTCTTGAGCAGGGGGACCTTGTGGGCGCTGCAGGATTTCAGTCCTTCACGGCCTAGTGAGTTACCAATTGTTTTCTTGGTGACTATGGTCCCAGCTGCCTTGAGATCGTTGACAAGATCCTCCAGTGTAGTTCTGGGCTGATTCCTCACCGTTCTCATGATCATTGCAACTCTACGAGGTGAGATCTTGCATGGAGCCCCAGGCCGAGGGAGATTGACTGTTCTTTTGTGTTTCTTCCAACTGTTGTCACCTTCTCACCAAGCTGCTTGGCGATGGTCTTATAGCCCATTCCAGGCTTGTGTAGGTCTACAATCTTGTCCGTGACATCCTTGGAGAGCTCTTTGGTCTTGACCATGGTGGAGAGTTTGGAATCTGATTGATTGATTGCTTCTGTGGACAGGTATCTTTTATACAGGTAACAAACTGAGATTAGGAGCACTCCCTTTAAGAGTGTGCTCCTAATCTCAGCTCGTTACCTGTATAAAAGACACCTGGGAGCCAGAAACTTTTCTGATTGAGAGGGGGTCAAATACTTATTTCCCTCATTAAAATGCAAATCAATTAATACAATTTTTGACATGCGTTTTTCTGGATATATTGGTTGTTATTCTGTCTCTCATTGATTTTGTTTTTTAAAAGCCTAAAGGCTTATTTCCATTGTGGTCCTCGGTGGAGCATTAACTAGATTCAGAGTGGTCCTAAACCAGGGAGCATAAACTAGGTTCAGAGTGGTCCTAAACCAGGGAGCATCAACTAGATTCAGAGTGGTCCTAAACCAGGGAGCCTCAACTAGATTCAGAGTGGTCCTAAACCAGGGAGCATAAACTAGGTTCAGAGTGGTCCTAAACCAGGGAGCATCAACTAGATTCAGAGTGGTCCTAAACCAGGGAGAATTAACTAGGTTCAGAATGGTCCTAAACCAGGGAGCATTAACTAGATTAAGAGTGGTCCTAAACCAGGGATTATCAACTAGATTGTATTTTATGTCAAACAATAACAAATTAAATAATGTAAAAAAATTGAAGAAAACTTGGAGTGACAAATTGGGCCGTCAGCTGGGAAACCCTGTCATAATCTATTTACTTTTTATTCAACAGAGTGAGAGAGAGATGAAACGGACAGCGGAGGAGACCAGAGCTATGTATTTAGAGTGTCTGGGCAACTTTTTGAATTTTCAATATTGTTCTGATTCAAGACATTCAGTAAATATTCCTCATGTAATGTTAATGGGGAGCTAAAATGGCTGTCATAGAATGTTCTAGTGTCATGTAAATGCATCATAATGCAGAAACCTCAATGTCTTAACTCTCTAAATACATGGCTCTGGGAGGAGAGTGTGTCAAAGGGCAGAGGGAGGAATGTGTACCTATGCCGACAGCAGTAAATATGCATGTGACCTGGAGGTGGGTGGTGACGCTAACCACTACAGACCACCCAAACGACAGGCTTACCTTTGTCTCTGTCGCCCCCTGTCATGGTGGAGGGGTACATGCTTTGAGGTCGGCGGGGCATGGCGGGGGGGTTAGCCCCTTCTGGGCTGAAGGGGGTGTAGGAGAAGTGCTTGGGAGGGGCGAAGGGCACCTTCTGTCAAACAGAGACATGAACACACAGGGTAACTCGGATGAGTCGGTGAATATGTGTCTATTATGCCCTGTTCAGATACAACAGCCGAGACAAGACAGTTTTATGCTGTTAGATTCTAAATAAACAGAGTAAAAACTCACGGACGACTAGTAAAGCTCAAACCAAGTTTATTGACCCACTGGGTCAACCAGCTGAAAGACAAAGACATGTTCCCACCAGCACAAGTATATATACCCCACTTTAGATGGAGTCTCCTCCTTTTCTCTAAACATTACATCTTTGTTGCTAGGCAGGAAGTTATGTGATGTGGGTAATAAACTATTCCTTCTCCCTTTATGTGACCTGACCTGACCTCGGCCCCCATTCCTCACTAATCCACAGCTATCCACCCTTATCAGTGACCGCAACCATGTGATTCCCTTTTCCCTTAATTAGTAACTCTCCAAGCCCCTGGCTCTTATCCAACCTCCATTGACCCATATGCATTCCTCCTACATATAACCATTCACTTCTAGTGTATCAAGTATTTCAAATTACAACTCAACAACTGAAACCAGACTGTGGCCCTTCTCCTCTCCATAGGACACCTAATATCTAACAATAACATGTTCTGACAGAATGTAAACCTTCTGCCTTCTCCTCTCTCCCTCAGTAACATGAATAAGGATATTTCATATTTCAAGTTTAGAACCCATCAATGCCATTCTAGATCTACACATCCTAGTTTTAGAACGTCTCATGTCGGCTGCTGGAGTTTCCAAGATTCAACACATCAAATATTAGCTGAAGACGAAACGGATCCGTTTAGCCAATCAGAAAACAGTGTGCTGACATTCTGTGTTTAGCCAAGCAGCTAGCCAAGCAGACCACTAGCTAGCTAGCTGATATTTATCTGACAAGTGTGCCCTGTTGTGGGTGCATGTATTTCATGATACTTGTTTACTACAACAACTGGGGACTTACATTTACGTCATTTAGCAGACGCTCTTATCCAGAGCGACTTACAGTTAGTGAATACATATATATATATTTTTTATACTGGCCCCCCGTGGGAATCGAACCCACAACCCTGGCGTTGCAAACGCCATGCTCTATCAACTGAGCTACATCCCTGCCGGCCATTCCCTCCCCTACCCTGGACCAATTGTGCGCCGCCCATGAGTCTCCCGGTCGCGGCCGGCTGCGACAGAGCCTGGATTCGAACCAGGATCTCTAGTGGCACAGTTAGCACTGCGATGCAGTGCCTTAGACCACTGCGTCACTCAGGAGACTTCATATCAAAGTTGTATCACATCATTGTAAAGAGGCACCGTTACTGTGGAAACAGTGTCAACCGTGTGTGTGTGTGTGTGTGTGTGTGTGTCCATTACCTTAGACTGTCTGAGTACCACTGGGCTATCCCTATGGTTGTTGTTGAGGGCGGACAGAGGCTCCAGAATGTTGAAGGGAACAAACCCAACCTGGTCAAAGCGATTGCGGCACTTCCACCAACGCTTTGATGACTCAATCACCTAAACAAGAGAGGATTTGAATTAGGATGTTTATTTATGATATGGAATTTTGATTAACTTGTTGTTATAAATAATGTGTTCCCTCTGTGTGTTCTTGCCAATGTAAGATATACTGAATCAAGCAAATAAAGCTCACTGAATGGAATTGATTTGTGAGATCTTTTAAGTAAGCAGGACAATTCAATACAGTTCAATTCAGTGTTGTCATGTAATACAAATATTCTAGAATAAAAACCTCCAGAGTTTCTCCCTGCAGTACGGAGAGTTCACTGCTGTTCCTGGCAACAAAGTCGTAGCTGCAGCTGAACATTCTCTCACCCTCAGGTGGAAGCTCACTGCCATCTCTGGAGGAGAAACAGACCGTCCTAGGGTCAATCTCAATTATATCAGACAGTCCTAGGGTCAATCTCAGTTGTATCAGACAGTCCTAGGGTCTATCTCAGCTGTATCAGACAGTCCTAGGGTCAATCTCAGTTGTATCAGATAGTCCTAGGCTCAATCTCAATTGTATTTCCTCGATTCCTCATATCCAATCTCCTCGCCAACTTCTCAGGCGTTTTGGAGGAGAAGGCTGACAGTCACTCCTCATAATGGATTTAAGCATTGGATTGGTCTAAGCATTGGCTGGAGGGAGTTTCCAACATTGGTAAATCCATGATGGGGAATGTGCACATGAAGAGAAGGGTGGAGATTAACGAAACCCCCATTTAACTGTGATCAGTTGGTGTTGCCTGTAATCTCTCACACACAGATGTTGTTTCTTTGTAATATTGATGGTGTTTTGAAAAACAGTAGGACTGTTCATTACAGCATGGAATAAAGAGTTAATAACATGGTAGTAATGGAAACTAGTTTTAAAGACTTACTGTTTTACTAAATTAATGATGTATTATTAATAATTATATATATATTATATATTAAATATATTAATAATATACAGGTAACAACTTTTAAAAAACACACTGTTTTATGTGCACAGGAAGTTCTTGGATTCAAGCTCAAAAGGTGAAAGGTGCCATAATCAGTGGGGAAACTGTGTTTGCCCATGTTGTGAACTGTATGAATCAGTAAACAAAAAGTATCACAGCAGTTATTGGGGATCTCAGAAACATACGATTCGTCAGCGTGCTGGACTGAGCTGGGGCCTTCCTCTGCCTGATCAGGATGGTCCTAAATTAGGGAAGGAATAAGAAGGAATAATCAAATCAATTAAAATCAAATCCATTAAAAATCGAATTAGGGTGACACACAGTTCCACTGGCCAACGTTCCAGTAAGTATACCCCTACACTGTCTTGAAGAGCGTCCTGTTTGTGCTGTGACTTGATTGGGTCCTCCCAAAGTTGACCTTCTGGGTCAAAGGCCTCAGGCTGCCATCCATCCAGAAAGACAGGTGAGTATGGAGGAACAGACTCAACAAGCTGGGAGCTGGGAGAGAGAGAGAGGCAAAAGGTCAATTCCTGCCTTGAGCCTTGTCTATGGATGACAATGTGCAAATGAAATACACACGAACATACAGATGCCGTATCTTCATTTGATAATCCTGTTGTTGTACGAATTTTCCTGCACGGCAGGAAATGCAAACTTGTAGCGTATTCAAAGTTTAAAAAGGCTTCTAAAGTTTGTATTTAACTTTAACATTTTAGACTTGATTTGCCCTTACGAAAAATATATCAACCTCTACAAAGAATGTCCATTAATTATAATCCACATAACAATTCACATTTCCTGTTGCTGCAGGATTCTTTTTCTACTGTGTGAAACCGGCTCAAATTAAGATACGGCACCTGTACAGCAATAAGCACAGACATACTAAAATGCAGTTCATACACATACACAAACACACACACGCGCATGGCATGCATACACACACACAGACACACGCATGCACACACACACGCACACGCACACACACACACACACACACACACACACACACACACACACACACACACACACACACACACACACACACACACACACACACACACACACACACACATACACCAGTTTCCCCTGTAGTTCAGTTGGTAGAGCATGGTGCTTGTCACACCATGATAGTGGGTTCGATTCCCAGGACCACCCATACGTATGATGTATGCACGCATGACTGTAAGTCGATTTTGATAAAAGTGTCTGCTAAATGGCATATATTATATAACATGATTCTATTACCAGTGTAAGGTCCAGTTAGGCTCTAGCGAGGTCCAGAACATATATGATTCTATTACCAGTGTAAGGTCCAGTTAGGCCCTAGGGAGGTCCAGAACATATATGATTCTATTACCAGTGTAAGGTCCAGTTAGGCTCTAGCGAGGTCCAGAACATATATGATTCTATTACCAGTGTAAGGTCCAGTTAGGCCCTAGGGAGGTCCAGAACATATATGATTCTATTACCAGTGTAAGGTCCAGTTAGGCCCTAGGGAGGTCCAGAACATATATGATTCTATTACCAGTGTAAGGTCCAGTTAGGCCCTAGGGAGGTCCAGAACATATATGATTCTATTACCAGTGTAAGGTCCAGTTAGGCCCTAGGGAGGTCCAGAACATATATGATTCTATTACCAGTGTAAGGTCCAGTTAGGCCCTAGGGAGATCCAGAACATATATGATTCTATTACCAGTGTAAGGTCCAGTTAGGCCCTAGGGAGGTCCAGAACATATATGATTCTATTACCAGTGTAAGGTCCAGTTAGGCCCTAGCGAGGTCCAGAACATATATGATTCTATTACCAGTGTAAGGTCCAGTTAGGCCCTAGGGAGGTCCAGAACTCCTTCTCTTCATCAGTCAGGTGCTTCTGCAGTAGAGACACAGCACCACTGGTCAGGGCTGGACTGACCACAGTCGCCCCCAACTCTGGCCCACCAGTAGTCTTCACCATCTGAGACGAGAGAGAGAGAGACATGGATCGACATCATACTTAATACTGATGCATCCATCCCTCCTTCTGTCCACCTGTGACAGACAGAGAGAGACAGACAGAGAGAGACAGACAGACAGACAGACAGAGACAGACACAGACAGACACAGACAGACAGAGACAGAGAGAGACAGACAGACAGATAATCATACAGTACCACAGATAGAACAATGAGCCAGATATTTCACCGGATGTATAAATGTGAAGCATCCACTTGGCGTTTCCACTCACTACCAAATATGGTAGTGAGAGGAAGTCCAGTGGCCGGCAGTGGGAGAAGATGGAGCAAGATGGATTTTGGCCGACATTTCTGCACATTTTCTCATCACAGAAACATTTGATCTCAATACAGTTTCTGTTCCCAAAACTATAATTTGTTACGAACAGAGTGGACTAAGTTTTGTAGACTTTACCATTTGCCAAAGTTTCTAAAATATGCGTTGTTTAGAAGGAGTCCAAAGGTGGATTGAGTTATTACACATGCGCACTTCACAGAGTAGGCATTCTCTAATGGAATTATGCAAATACATGCTAGAATGCGCCGATAGGATCTCGCTAGCTCGTGCTAGGCTCTGCCACCTCCTTGCTTGTTCTGCCCACTATGATTAATTGGCTCCCATTGGAAATTACAGGCTGTGGTCTATCTTGGGTTCGTTATAAAAATCTTTAGTATCAGTGCCCTTGTCCAGATAGTCTTGCTGGTTTGGTAGCCTGTGGCTGTGCTGATGAGGCGTGAACATCTAGCCTGATCCCAAGTCTGTTGGTACTGCATTGTCAGCGAAAAATAGAGTTGGCTATACAGAACACACAGATCTGGGACCAGGTTAGGAAATTCCTACCAGGCCCAGTGGACAGATCTGGGACCAGGCTAGTAAATTCCTACCTGGCCCAGTGGACAGATCTGGGACCAGACTAGTAAATTCCTACCAGGATCAGTGGACAGATCTGGGATCAGGCTAGTAAATTCCTACCAGGATCAGTGGACAGATCTGGGATCAGTCTAGTAAATTCCTACCAGGCCCAGTGGACAGATCTGGGACCAGAGGACAAGTCTGGGACCAGGCTAGTAAATAACTACCAGGCCCAGTAGACAGATCTGGGATCAGTCTAGTAAATTCCTACCAGGCCCAGTGGACAGATCTGGGACCAGAGGACAAGTCTGGGACCAGGCTAGTAAATTCCTACCAGGCCCAGTGGACAGGTCTGGGACCAGTGGACAGGTCTGGGATCAGTCTAGTAAATACCTACCAGGCCCAGTAGACAGATCTGGGATCAGTCTAGTAAATACCTACCAGGCCCAGTGGACAGGTCTGGGACCAGTGGACAGGTCTAGGACCAGGCTAGTAAATACCTACCAGGCCCAGTGGACAGGTCTGGGACCAGTGGACAGGTCTAGGACCAGGCTAGTAAATACCTACCAGGCCCAGTGGAATAAAGACGTGATGCAGCAGCTCCCCAGAAGAAGGCTCTGTGATGGATGACTTCAGGCGGTCCTGAAAGCAAAATAATATAATTATAATATATGCTATTTAGCAGATGCTTTTCTCCAAAGCAGCTTACAGTCATGCGTACATAGATCCGATGTACAGGTGGTCCTGGGAATGGAAGCCTGCCGTTGCCAGCACCATGCTCTACTAACTGAGCTATAGATACTAAAATGGAGGAAAGTACTGAGCTTCTTTTTTTTTAAGGGAAAACACACATCCAATCTATATTTTTATTACATGATAGGACAGATGTAGGAACAGATAGGGAGATAGACAGAGGGCAGACAGATGTAGGAACAGATTGGTAGATAGACAGAGAGCATAAAATATGTAAGGATGCTGGAACCCCGTCTCCAAGGGGACATGTGTTGTCCAGAGTCGAGAACGTTACCAATACCCCGGCGTATACTGAGGTGAGAACATTGGTAAGAAATTAGCCTTACATACGAAAGATTGATGGAGTGTGACAGAGAGGGACAATAGACAGAAACAAATGCCTCTGTTATTCCACCACATGGTCTCACCAGCAGACAGAAGGAGTACTTGACTTTCTGAAAAATGTCAACAAACTCCTCCTCAGGCGGAGGGCAGGCTTTCAGGGTCAGCAGATCATCTGCACACAAAACACAAAACAATCAACTATGATGGTGATTCAGAAATGAGATAACATGTGAGAATAGTACCCAGAACACAATCACAACTTTCTTCCTTTCACCAGACCATTCCTCCTATTCATCACTTCTTGAGGTGCCACTTCACAGTTCCACTGGCCAATGTTACAGTAAGTATACCTCTACACTGTCTTGAAGAGCGTCCTGTTTGTGCTGTAACTTGATTGGGCCCTGCGATTGCTACATACATTTTTTATTTAAATTAATTATATACACTACCGGTCAAAGGTTTTAGAACACCTACTCATTCAAGGGTTTTTCTTTATTTTTACTATTTTCTACATTGTTGAATAATAGTGAAGACATCAAAACTATGAAATAACACATATGGAATCATGTAGTAACCAATAAAGTGTTGAACAAATCAAATAGCCACCCTTTGCCTTGATGACAGCTTTGCACACTCTTGGCATTCTCTCAACCAGCTTCACCTGGAAGGCTTTTCCAACAGTCTTGAAGGAGTTCCCACATATGCTGAGCACTTGTTGCCTGCTTTTCCTTCACTCTGTGGTCCGACTCATCCCAAACCATCTCAATTTGGTTGAGGTCAAATCAAATCAAATCACATTTTATTAGTCACATACACATGTTTAGTAGATGTTATTGCGGGTGAAGCGAAATGCTTGTCAGGGGATTGTGGAGGCCAGGTCATCTGATGCAGCACTCCATCACTCTCCTTCTTGGTAAAATAGCCCTTACACAGCCTGGAGGTGTGTTGGGTCATTGTCCTGTTGAAAAACAAATGATAGTCCCACTAAGCCCAAACCAGATGGGATGGCGTATCGCTACAGAATGCTGTGGTAGCCATGCTGGTTAAGTATGCCTTGAATTCTAAATAAATCACAGAAATTCCACAAATTAATTTTTAAGAAGGCACACCTGTTAATTGAAATGCATTTCAGGTGAGTACCTCATGAAGCTGGTTGAGAGAATGCCAAGAATGTGCAAAGCTGTCATCAAGGAAAAGGGTGGCTATTTGAAGAATCTCAAGTATAACATATATTATGATTTGTTTAACACTATTTTGGTTACTACATGATTCCATATTAGTTATTTCATAGTTGTGAGGTCTTCACTATTATTCAACAATGTAGAAAATAGTAAAAATAAAGAAAAACCCTTGAATGAGTAGGTGTTCTAAAACTTTTGACCGGTAGTGTATGCCCATTGATTATTGAAGAATATAACTTATAAATGCCTCATGAGCTGTACCCCATCAGAACCCAAAATATAAGCTTGTTTTATTTACTCCAATGTTTGTAAACAATGTAATTGTAAACAAACACTGTACAGCCAAAACACATGGTTAAAACTATAATTTTGGTCTCATTTGAGAGTGGATACATTTCTCCAGCCCCATCCAACAGCTGTTTACCACCTAACTCTATCTCTCTTTCTTTATTCTCTCTCTCTCTCTCTCTGTCACGCCCTGACCTATAGACTCTAGTTAATAATAAATAATTGGTCATTTAGCAGATGCTCTTATCCAGAGCAATTAGGGTTAAGAGCCTTGCTCAAGGGCACATCGACAGATTTTTCACCTAGTCGGCTCGGGGATTAGAACCAGCGACCTTTCGGTTACTGGCCCAACGCTCTTACCCACTAAGCTACCTGCCGCCCTAGTTAGTTTGGTCAGGGTGTGAATATATGTGTGGGTTTTTCTATGTGGTGATTATATGTTTCTATGTCTATGTTTGGCCTGGTGTGATTCCCAATCAGAGGCAGCTGTCGCTCGTTGTCTCTGATTGGAGATCATCCTTAGGCAGCCAGTTTTCCTGCCTGTGTTGTGGGATCTTGTTTGTGTTCGGTGTGTTTGGCTTGTTAGTGTTTAGCCTTCCGACGTCACGTTTCGTTGCCTTTTGTTGTTTTGTATGTTTATTCAGTACAATAAACATTTATGCATTTCACGCTGCGCCTTGGTCTGACCCGTTCATCAACGACCGTGACACACTCTATCTCTCTCTCTCTCTCTCTCTCTCTCTCTCTCTCTCTCACTCTCTCTCTCTCTCTCTCTCTCTTCAATTTAAGGGCTTTATTGGCATGGGAAACGTATGTTAACCTTGCCAAAGCAAGTGAAGTAGATAGTAAACAAAAGTGAAATAGACAATAAATAGTAACAGTAAACATTACACTCTGACGTTCCAAAAGAATAAAGACATTTCAAATGTCATTATGTATATATACAGTATCTCTCTCTATCTCTCTATCTCTCTCTCTCTCTCTCTCACCATCCTGCTTCTTCTTCTTGCTTGTTCTGCTCTTCCTCTTCTTGGTCTGGTTGAGGATCCTCTGAGCCTCAGCGGCCCGCTGCAGGCGGCCCATGAAGCGCTCCACGTCCTCAAAACAGTGGTTTAGGATCTCCTGAAGGAAGGACACACGGCATCCCAGCAAAACCAATCACATCAATGCAGTGGGCTGGTGAGAGAAGTGTTCTGCAAGCAGCCATGCAAACACACAGACACATACACACGCACACACGTGCACACACACACACACGCGCACACACGCACAGACACACACGCACGCACACACACACACACACATTCACACACTCACATGCACACACACACACACAAAGACACACGCAGACACACATTAGCAGACACTCACACACATGCACAAGCACAGTTGCAAACATACTGTATGAACACACACACACAGATACATACCACCTCTCTCTCTGCATGTCCTCGAGATGTGTGCTTTGGCTCACTACTGGCCCCATTCACTGACAAGAAACATAACATAGATGTCAGCTTAAACAACACACACACACGCACGCACGCACACATACAGTACACACACACACACACCTTTGAACACCTTTGCGTTGCCATGGGAAGGAAGTTGACCATCATGGGGCATGACTCTTATCCCTGATGGCTTCCTAGGACGTACTGGGGGTGGTGTCCCAGACATCTGAGAGAGAGAGAGAGAGAGAGAGAGAGAGAGAGAGAGAGAGAGAGAGAGAGAGAGAGAGAGAGAGAGAGAGAGAGAGAGAGAGAGAGAGAGAGAGAGAAAGAGTGATGGTGATGCCATGAAGAGTTCTTCCTGGCCAAGAGTGTGCAAAGCTGTCATCAAGGCAAAGGGTGGCTATTTGAAGAATCTCAAATATAACATATATTTGGATTTCTTTAACACTTTTCTGGTTACTACATGATTCCATATGTGTTATTTAATATTTTTTATGTCTTCACTATTATTCTACAATGTAAAAAATAGTAAAAATAAAGAAAAACCCTTGAATGAGTAGGTGTGTCCAAACTTTTGACTGGTAGTGTATATATCAATGTTGGTACGCAGACCCACGAACCACTGCGGCCCCTCATGATGAGTTCAGTTTGTTTGCGGCCCCCACCTCCATCAAAGTTGCCCATCCCTGATCTACACTGATCCACTTCCTTCATATATGTAAATGCTCAACAGGTAAGCACTAGGATTTACATTAGGACAGAGATTTAATAAAGAGGTAGGGACTAGGACTTAGATTAAGACAGAGATTCAATCAAGAGGTAGAGACTAGGACTTAGATTAAGACAGAGATTTAATAAAGAGGTAGAGATTAGGATTTAGATTAGGACAAAGATTCAATCAACAGGTAGAGACTAGGATTTAGATTAGGACAGTGATTAAATCAGGAGGTAGAGACTAGGGCTTAGATTAGGACAGAGATTAAATCAAGAGGTAGAGACTAGGATTTAGATTAGGACAGAGATTAAATCAAGAGGTAGAGACTAGGACTTAGATTAGGACAAAGATTCAATCAGGAGGTAGAGACTAGGACTTCGATTAGGACAGAGATTAAATCAAGAGGTAGAGACTAGGATTTAGATTAGGACAGAGATTCAATCAAGAGGTAGAGACTATGACATAGATTACGACAGAGATTAAATCAGGAGGTAGAGACTAGGAGTTAGATTAGGACAGAGATTAAATCAAGAGGTAGAGACTAGGACATAGATTAGGACAGAGATTAAATCAGGAGGTAGAGACTAGGACTTAGATTAGGACAGAGATTAAATCAAGAGGTAGAGACTAGGATTTAGATTAGGACAGAGATTCAATCAAGAGGTAGGGACTAGGACTAGGATTTAGATTAGGGCATAGATTTAATAAAGAGTTAGGGACTAGGACTTAGATTAGGACAGCGATTAAATCAAGAGATAGAGACTAGGACAAGGACTTAGATTAGGACAGAGATTTAATAAAGAGGTAGGGACTAGGATTTAGATTAGGACAGAGATTCAATCAAGAGGTAGGGACTAGGACTAGGATTTAGATTAGGACAGAGATTTAATAAAGAGGTAGGGACTAGGACTTAGATTAGGACAGAGATTCAATCAAGAGGTAGGGACTAGGACTTAGATTAGGACATATATTCAATCAAGAGGTAGGGACTAGGACTAGGATTTAGATTAGGACAGAGATTTAATAAAGAGTTAGGGACTAGGATTTAGATTAGGACAGCGATTAAATCAAGAGGTAGAGACTAGGACTAGGACTTAGATTAGGACAGAGATTTAATAAAGAGGTAGGGACTAGGATTTAGATTAGGACAGAGATTCAATCAAGAGGTAGGGACTAGGACTAGGACTTAGATTAGGACAGAGATTTAATAAAGAGGTAGGGACTAGGACTTAGATTAGGACAGAGATTCAATCAAGAGGTAGGGACTAGGATTTAGATTACGACAGCATTTCAGAGATTCAGTCAAGAGCTAGGGACTAGGACTAGGATTTAGATTAGGACAGAGATTTAATAAAGAGTTAGGGACTAGGACTTAGATTAGGACAGCGATTAAATCAAGAGGTAGAGACTAGGACTCAGATTAGGACAGAGATTCAGTCAAGAGGTAGGTATGAGGATTTAGATTAGGACAGAGATTAAATCAAGAGGTAGGTACAAGGATTTAGATTAGGACAGAGATTCAGTCAAGAGATAGGAACTAGGATTTATATTAAAACAGAGATTAAATCAAGAGGTAGGGACTAGGACTAGGACAGATTAGGACAGAGATTTAATAAACAGGTAGGGACT